>NC_044906.1:6630601-6744486 GCF_001633185.2 Quercus lobata | reverse complement strand
TTGGTTCTGTCCAAAACTTATGATTTTTCTTTTTTGTACTTGGTTTCCCCATAGGCTTCAGTCCGAGGACCATGCAAGGCCTTGGTTCTGTCCAAAACTTGTGAGATTTCTTTTCTGTACTTGGGTTCCCCATAGGCTTGAGTCCGAGGACCATGAAATGCCTTGGTTCTGTCCAAAACTTGTGATATTTCTTTTTTGTACTTGGTTTCCCCATAGGCTTGAGTCCGAGGACCACGAAGGGCCTTGGTTCTGTCCAAAACTTATGATTTTTCTTTTTTGTACTTGGTTTCGCCATAGGCTTGAGTCCGAGGACCATGCAAGGCCTTGGTTCTGTCCAAAACTTAGTTTTCCTCATCCAATAGTTGGTTTCCCCATTATGCTTGAGTCCGAGGACTATTTGCAATGGCCTTGGTTTGTTCCTAAACCTAGTTTCCTCTCCAAGTAGTTGGGTCCCCAGAGGCTTGAGTCCGAGGACTACGCAATGCCTTGGTCTGTCCAAAAACCTAAAGTTTTTCCTCATCCACAGTAGTTGGTTTCCCCATAGCGTTTGAGTCCGAGGATATGGAAATGCCTTGTCTGACCAAACTTAGTTTCCCTCACCAATTAGTTGGGTTCCCCATAGGCTTGAGTCCGAGGACTATGCAATGCCTTGGTTCTGTCCAAAACCTTGTTTTCCTCAATCCAAGAAGTTGGTTTCCCCATAGGACTTGAGTTCCGAGGGACTATGCAATGCCTTGGTCTGTCCAAAACCTAGTTTTCTCCTCATCAAGTGTTGGTTCCCCATAGGCTGAGTCCGAAGATATGCAATCTCCTTGTTCTGTCCAAAACCTTGTTTTCCTCATCCAAGTAGTTGGTTTCCCCATAGACTTGAGTCCGAGGACTATGCAATGCCTTGGTTCAGTCCAAAACCTAGTTTTCCTCATCCAAGTAGTTGGTTTCCCATAGGCTTGAGTCCGAGGACTATGCAAAGCCTTGGTTCTGTCCAAAACCTAGTTTTCATCATCCAGGTAGTTGGTTTCCCCATAGGCTTGAGTCCGAGGACTATGCAATGCCTTGGTTCTGTCCAAAACCTAGTTTTCCTCATCCAAGTAGTTGGTTTCCCCATAGGCTTGAGTCCGAGGACTATGTAATGCCTTGGTTCTGTCCAAAACCTAGTTTTCCTTCAATCCAAGTAGTTGGTTTTTCCCATAGGCTTGAGTTCGAGGGACTATTGCAAGCTTGGTTCTGTCCAAAACCTAGTTTTCATCATCCAGGTAGTGGTTTCCCCATAAGGCTGAGTCCGAGGACTATGCAATGGCCTTGGTTCTGTCCAAAACCTAGTTTTCCTACATCCCAGTAGTTGGTTCCCCATAGGCTTGAGTCCGAGGACTATGCAAGCCTTGGTTCTGGTCCAAAACCTAGTTTTCCTCATTCCAAGTAGTTGTTTCCCCCATAGGCTTGAGTCCGAGATTATGCCAATGCCTTGGTTCTGTCCAAAACCTAGTTTTCCTCATTCAAGTAGTTGGTTTCCCCATAGGCTTGAGCTTCGAGGACTATGCAATGCCTGGTCCTGATCCAAAAACCAGTTTTCCTTCATCCAAGTAGGTTGGTTTTCCCATAGCTTGAGTCCGAGACTATTGCAATTGGTCTTGGTTCTGTCCAAAAACCTAGTTTTCCTCATCCAAGGGTAGTTGGTTTCCCCATAGGCTGAGTCCGAGACTATTGCAATGCCTTGGTTCTGTCCAAAAAACTTAGTTTTCCTCATCCAAGTAGTTGGGTTTCCCCATAGGCCTGAGTCCGTTAGACTATGCCAATGCCTTGGTTCTGTCCAAAACCTAGTTTTCCTCATCCAAGTAGTTGGTTTCCCCATAGGCTTGAGTCCGAGGACTATGCAATGCCTTGGTTCTGTCCAAAACCTAGTTTTCATCATCCAGGTAGTTGGTTTCCCCATAGGCTTGAGTCCGAGGACTATGCAATGCCTTGGCTCTGTCCAAAATCTAGTTTTCCTCATCCAAGTAGTTGGTTTCCCCATAGGCTTGAGTCCAAGGACTATGCAATGCCTTGGTTCTGTCCAAAACTTAGTTTTTCTCATCCAGGTAGTTGGTTTCCCCATAGGCTTGAGTCCGAGGACTATGCAATGCCTTGGTTCTGTCCAAAACCTAGTTTTCCTCATCCAAGTAGTTGGTTTCCCCATAGGCTTGAGTCCGAGGACTATGCAATGCCTTGGTTCTGTCCAAAACCTAGTTTTCCTCATCCAAGTAGTTGGTTTCCCCATAGGCTTGAGTCCGAGGACTATGCAATGCCTTGGTTCTGTCCAAAACCTAGTTTTCCTCATCCAAGTAGTTGGTTTCCCCATAGGCTTGAGTCCGAGGACTATGCAATGCCTTGGTTCTGTCCAAAACCTAGTTTTCCTCATCCAAGTAGTTGGTTTCCCCATAGGCTTGAGTCCGAGGACTATGCAATGCCTTAGTTCTGTCCAAAACCTATTTTTCATCATCCAGGTTGTTGGTTTCCCCATAGGCTTGAGTCCGAGGACTATGCAATGCGTTGGTTCTGTCCAAAACCTAGTTTTCCTCATCCAAGTAGTTGGTTTCCCCATAGGCTTGAGTCCGAGGACCATGCAATGTCTTGGTTCTGTCCAAAACCTTGTTTTCTCTTTGCGTGGGACCTTGGCTTTAGGGGAGTTAGCTCCTCAGCCAAGCCCCTAGAGTTTATCCATACGATTAACGCTACCGAGCGCCTGGTTTGCTCTTTACGGGAGACCTTGGCTTTAGGGGAGTTAGTTTCGCAGCCAAGCCCCTAGTCAAGAAGCGTAGCCCCTAGCAGAACTTTACACTAGAACTCTATAACCAACGGTTAGAAATAACAAAGAAACTCTATCGACCCACCGCCTATGCCAACACACAAGCCTTCCCCACAGACGGCGCCAATTGTAAGGACACGATTCGTAACGAACCTAACAGTGTTGGATTCGCACGTGAAAATGCCCAAACAATGTCATTTGTAGAGCGTGGGTTTGAAAGGCTAGGCCTTGGTCACCAGGTGGTGGGTTTTTCGTGGTGCTCGTGCGTGGTTAAGTTTTTTTCACCCCTAAAGTCCTTCTCCTGGAGGTGGGCTGGGAGGCTCTGGTTTTTGGCCATTTTTCCCAGCCCCTTTCCTAGGTAACTTATTTTCCCTTTTATACTGGCCTATGTTTGCTGTCCTTCGTCCACGTGTAGGGTCAAACTTTCCAAGACTGATACTTGTCCCATCAGCCCATACTCAAAGTCGTTGGGGGTGGTTGTAAAAGTCAGAGAATGCGGCTCTGTCAGATGCAGAGCATTGAGTGGCAGTATGGGCAGTTTTCCCCGGATATTTTAGATTTTCTTTCAAACTTAGTCCTATACCGTTTTTGCCCCTCTCTTTGGTGGGACTTTTGGGTTTGCCGAGGACTGAGCTGTCCTCGGCGGTATTTTAAGACTATCTTATGCTTTACATTATTGGGCTTGGGCCACAGCCCTCTTCGGCTTGGACCTTCGGACTCCCTACGAGTAAACGGGCCTGGCCCATAAACTATTGGGCCCCACAAATACCATACTAGTTCTTGATGTATGAAATATGAATAATTTTATATAATTTTTTAAAAGTAAATTATATTTTTACTATAAGTCCATTGGATTTTTTTTTTTTTTTTTTTGATGAACAGATTTTAGTTTAGACTTATTAATTAATTAAAATACTTTATTTTATTTTATTTTCTAGAGTAAGAATTCAATAATTAGGCCGCGGCCCAAGTCAATTAGGATTAGAGTTTATTCATTATAGTCTACATATAAATACATTATTGTAGTCCAGTGAGGACAAGTTTATAGTTGATTATTTCATGCAATCTTAGATACTCATTCTTAGGTTTTTATTTTTATTATTATTTTATCTTTCACTTTGTGTCAATTACAAATGAGTTTGGTTTACATCCAGTACTTTTTTATCTGGAGGTTTCCTTTTATTTTAAATACACAATGGTAAGTGGTAGTGGGTTTTAATCTCTACCTTTATTTAATTAGTGGGTGATGTGCAGTTTCTCATTAAAATAAAAGGAGATTCCAGTTAAAAAAGTACTGGAAATAAATCAAACCCATTACAAACCAATCTAAGTGCTGATTTCTAGATGTATTTTATTTTTCTCTTTGCAAAATCCTTTTTGAAAATAATTTGTGATGCATCATTTCTTCATTTGAAACTTGGAAAGCATAAGCTGAAAAGATGCTTAACATCATTTGAGTGTACTAATAAACAAGGTCATGTTCCAGTGCCTTTAGTTTCTTAAATAAACAAGGTAATGCTAAAAAGTATGCTTAAAGAGAAACAGTCTCTAGGGGGTGTTTGGTGAGTGTTTTCAAACAGCAGTTTTCAGTTTTCAAACAACATTTCACGTATTTCTATACACTTTTTCACCCACACGTATTTTCACAAAAATTTTTAAACAACAATTTTCAGTTTTTAAACACATGTACCAAACGAGCCACATATGCAAATTTGAAAATAGTTGTTTTTTAACATAAAGACAAGTTTTTTTTTTTTTTTTTTTTTTTTAACTGTTATAAACAAACATTCATTCCACGTGGCTGGGCTGGGCCCACCTCCTTTTTTATATATTACCAAAAATACCCTCACTCCCTTTCCCTTCTCTCCCTCATAGACCCTCGTACACCGACAAACACACAAAGTATCACACCCAGTCACTCTCTCTCTCTCTTCCGAGCGAGTCATGACTCAGTCGGCTTAAATGGCAAGTACAGGGGTGAGTGGTGACTGAGCTCGGCTCGGGCTGGCTCGTATCGAGGTCAACGGAGTTTAGCTTGAGTGGGACCCACCACCTCCCATTTGGTTAAGCAGCCGTGTTCCCATTGTGTAATTGAGTAAGTGTTTTTATTGCCTGGAGTTCAATTTTATTTTTACCATATTTCGCATTAATTTTACAGTGTCTGGATTCTAGTGATCCTTGTAATTTGCAAAAGTTTGGTTTTAATATTTCATTGAAATTCATTAAATTTTGTAAATCCTGCCAATAGAAACAAAAAATGTAAATGGTTAAACTTAAAAAATAAAAAAATAAAAAATTAATGGGTTGAATTGGTTAAACTTTATTTAGTTTTGTAACTAGTGTTCAGTCACCTGCAATCCGAAATGCATGTTGGTAATTTTTGAAATATGAAGCCTCGCATATTGTTGTGTGATTAAAAAATTAGATGATATTTATGGCTCTGTTGATCATACTTGTAATTTGTGTTTCAACAACATCCACTATCATTTATAGACACAAAGGCTTGGCAAGTGTTGTATCTGTATATACTCATGCTTATGTTATAGCTGTTTAGGGAATTTTGGGGCAGAAAAAGAAAAATGAAAGTTGTATTTTTTTCAATTAGTCAGGGCTAATGGTGATTTGATTGACAGTGTTTTGGCAATCTTGGTAGAGAACAAAGTTGTTCCTTGCACGACATGAAGAACAAGCAAAAAGAGGAAGAGGTGAAGTTTAAAGACGCCTATGTTTCAAACTTTGAGTGTCACATGTGTGTGCCTTGTGATGGGCAGTATATAAAAATACACAAGAGAATAAAGAAAGCAAAGAGCTTGTAGCTTTTCTTTGCGATAGTTTGTCCTTTGATTCTCTGTTTGTTGAAAGTTGCCGTGCATGTCAAGGTGTTGTAGGTGCCAAGATCTATTTCTTGTACTAAAGTGATGTGTAACTTTTACTGTGACAGTTTGACTCTGGAACTTTAAATGTTGTGTTTACTTATAGTTTTCACGCTTTCAGTATATGATTACCAACATAGCCATCTAAATGCAAAAAACATTTCACTATTAATATTTTAGTAGTCGCTGTTACAGTTAATTACTATGCCTTTCAAAATTGTAGTTCCCAAACTTTAATGTTTCATGCAAATTGATCATTCCATTTATTGCCATCTATGGTATTCTCAATAAAGTTATCATTATGACCCACTTTATGGAAATTTTAAAGTTTAAGGACTAAAATGACAAAAATAATTTTATCAAAAAAAGAAAAAGAAAAAAAAGAAAGGACAAAAACAAAACTTTAGGAATGAAAATGGCATTCACCTAAACTTAAAGGATTAGATGTAATTAATATTTTAGTCAAAAGAAAAGAAAGAAATGAAATAATTGACATGAATTATAAAGAAAATGTTTATAAATAAAAACATGTGTGCTTCATACTTTTTATTTTTTATTCTTTTATTTTGTTGAGATCGTTACACAAAATACTATTAACTCTACAACTCGAATTATTTCTCTAAACCATAAATACTTTATGCATGGAGATGTGCCAATTAAGTTTTTTGGCTCTAGACATGTGTGCTTCATACTTAATATCAACTTCTTCAAAATTTTGGGAAAAACTGAATATGATATATTATATATTTATATATTTAAGGAAGCACACATATGCAATTATGCATGTCCAAGAGTAGGAAACGACCTTAAAATAGAAATAACAGAATAATCTTAACTAAACATCCTTTAGCTTTTATTTCTTGATTTCCCTTTAATCTAATTATTAGTAAAAGATTCCTTGTTTACTAAATGATTAAAGAGGAATAAAACACAAACAAAAAAGAAAAAAAGAATAAGTTATATGAGGCTTTTTTTCTTTTTGTTTAGAAAGACCAAAAAGCGCTTTTTGAAAAAAGTTAGGCCAAAAATTGTGTTTGGTTAAGCCCAAAACGCAACTTTTTGATAAAAGTTGCGTTTTGGGCATAGGCCAAAAACGCGGACTGAACGTGGAAATTTTATGGACCTCTGAGGGTCCATAAATGAAAACGCGCACTGCGCGTTTTGATTGGTTACCGTTGCTAATGATGAAATTACAGAAATACTCATGAACAAACACTACAGAGCAAACACTACAAATCATAACAATAAACAATCTTTCTCTCAAACATCTCTAAACTCAAGCATAATCAGATTACCAGAATACAAACTCAAAAACACAGTTTTAAAATTAATCAAATCATAACAATAAAAGCAAAAAAAAAAAAAAAAAAAAAAGACAAAGGACAGAAGCCAGCTAACCCATCTGGACTGGGTTGGGGACGAAGATGAGCAACAGCACGAAGATGAGAGCTCCCTAGAATGTTCTTGAATGAGGGAGAAAAGGAAAATTTTCTTATCACAGAGAGAGTTTTGGAATCAAGTAAAAAAAAAAAAAAAGAGAGAGAGGGAGCTGGAGAAAGAAAGAGCTCCTGGAACGTTCTGATGAATGAGGGAGAATGAGGGAGAAAAGGAGAGTAAAAGAGGGGTAGAGATAGTGGACAATGTGTGGAGGAGAAAAAAAAGAAAAAGAAAAAAAACTAAAACATATGGTTGAAAGTGAAATGGAAAAAGAAAAAATAATATAAAAAATAAAAAATCCTAATTGAGAAATGCTACTATAATATTTTCACAATAAATTTTAAGTAACAGATTGTTATTAGTTAATATTGGTTAGTAAAAAAATAATTTCAGTTGTGGGTTCAAATTAGAACTATTAACAACTTTCCACATAAATTTTGTTGTGATAATATTGCGAAAAATGTTGTGAACGTAACACTTCTCATAATAAATTTTACACAGTAATTTGTTATTGGTTCTCATTTGAACCTACTAATGACATTATTATTTTTCTTGTCTACCATTAACAACTTGTCATATAGTCTTTATTGTGAAATTTTTGTAAAAATGTTGTGTCCATAACTTGCATTAAGAGAGATAATTAAAACAAAAAATTCACTTATATATATATATATATATATATATATATCTTGTCCTTTTTGGTATTTTTTAACTCAAACCTCCACTTTTATAAGTGCTAGCCAAACACTCAGCTTTTTCAAAAAACACTTTTTAACAGTTTTTACCAGACACTCAGCTTTTTAAAAATGCACTTTTTCATTATGCACTTTTTGAAAGCTTCACTTTTTCATTATGTACTTTTACAAAAAGCTGAACCAAACTCACCCAAATGTCATGACCAACCATTTATTCTCTTTTTTTTTTTTTTCCTTTTTTTTTTGTCCTCTTTGGATATTGATCCATTTTTGAAGACCAAACTTTCGTGTGTTTGTGTGGGAGAGAGAGAGTTTGGGGGGGGGGGGGGGGAGATGGGTGTCAAGGCCATTATATACTACCAAAGGATACTTTTCACCCTTTAAGTTTAGCGGCTCAAACATGTTGTCTTGTTTGTAACATGGTCACCATAATAACTTGAAGCCGCCTCTAAGTAGCTTTTAGTCTTTTACAAAGACACTTGCCGCATGTTACAAAAGGCTGCTGCGTAGGGTTTTAAGTTTGGAAAAATATTGTGTTACATTCATTCACATTCACTATTTCACACACATCCATAATTGACGTGGCGATTTCCATATATTTAATGCATAAAAGTGGATATGAAAATTGAAAAAAAATGTGAATTAGTGGATGTGTGAGAATCAAAATCTTTCAAGTTCTATTATTTAACATTACCAAAATAACTTTCAAGTTTTAGCGGTAAAATGAAAACCTCAATAACTTCATCTTTTGCTTTAATAAATATCTTTAGTAAACACAATTTGCTGTTTGTCACATAAAAAGAAGGTAGGATGAAATACCATAATGAATAGGGAGAAAAAAGGACCTTCTGTTTGTGCTACTAATTCAAAGGAAGACTGGGTATTAGACTTTCTAAAATAAAGCATTATCAAAAAAGAATGCTTAAAATCAATTGAATGTACTAAATAAGCATGGTCAAGTTTAATTCAGGTCCTTTACCACTCTAATTATTACTCCAGTACTAGCTAACAAAGCATAGTTATGGAATTCCATATCTTATTCATGTACTGCACAAGTTTGCCATTCAGATCTTACCTATTCAGAAAGAATGAACTTGCCATAAGAAATATGCACAATTACAACCATGATATATATTACAACAAGAAAAACAATCTCGCCTAAGTTCACAACTTTACACAACAAACACAAAAATATGGAAAATCTGTATAAAAATGACAAGTACTTGGAGCATTTCAGCTCACTACAGAAACAACAAGAATTCCAATGAACAAAGCCACCGAGGAGTTACCCAAACTGACATTTGCAATCAAAGAAGCTACACTGGAGAAGTTTCCGGCTGATGTGTTAGTGTACAATACAACCACCATCCAATTATCCTCAGAGCCAATCCCAGTCCCAGTGTAGTTTGAATCCTTCAGATATTTTGCATATTGAGGTGTTGTATAATTAGAAAGCACCAAAAATGGGTCTAATCTAGGCACACAGACAGGCAATATGACCCCTTGAACTGTGTGATTATCTTTTATGTCACAGCCATCTAGGAGCTTGTCATATTCAGTGACATTAGGCTTAGTGCCTGGAGTAGAGCTATAGTTAATGATGTCGAAAATACCACCAGTGAGCCACACGGTCCTCGCGCGCTACAAATAGCACCTGCACAACGAAAAGAAAGGATCTAACAGAGAGTACCGGTGTGATACCGGCCAAATACCCTCCGAAGGTTAAGTCAGAACTATTCTCACTGCTCTAGAGTGCTAGAGAGGGTAAATTATGCGTACCTTGGTTTGTGAGGGTGCTTGGGTTTTTATAGTAGTGAGGGTTGCCCCTCTTTTCCTTGGAGTAGAAGTCTTTTCCTTATAGGAGTCTTCTTGGGCGTATTTTACGGGATCTTTTCCTTATAGGGATCCCTTGAAAATTATCTAGCGTGGGAAGCAAGACAATTCCTTATATGTAACGTGGATAGCAAGTAAACTTACGTTCGGACCATCAGCTTGATTTACTTCCTTTAGCTTTTTGGGCGTTGGTCCAGTAGTGCCATCAGCCTTAGAGCCAGCTGACTGATGACCGTCAGCCATAACAACATCGTCTGCTTATGCCCAAAGGATTGTACTAAAAAACCGTCAGCTTTATGTTCCGCGTGACTAGGCTTATCTTTTATCCTCATCAGCTGCCCCCTACTCTACGTGCTCGACGCCTCACATCGTCAGCATGTGGAGTTTATGATTTGACTATCTTTTGGTTCATAGGGGCGAGAAAACCATTTATGAATGATTCCTCGAGCCGCGAGCCATTAAATGCAAGGATACGTGGCGCGCTTTCGTTGGCCTCGTTTCTGGGCACGGGTGTCGCCTCGCCTTCCGTGCATTTTTCCTTCTATATATATATCATGTCCTTTTCCTCATTTCTCTATTTCAACCTTGCTGACTTTTCAAGAGAGAACCCGTCGCCCTTACTTCCGATTTGATCCGTTAGCTGTTATCAACACCGTCACTTCCAAGGTCGTTTTATCCATTCAAGATCTGTTTACCTGTAAGTTCTTCTTCCCTTTTTCTTTGCTCTTTTACTTTGCCTGAACAATTTCTTATTAAGGACATCAGTCTAGGCACTTAGAGTGGATCCGTCACTTGTAGGTAGTCAGATGTCAAGTGACACATCGAGTGACCAGTCGTCAGTCCGCGATGGAGTGGGCTAAGACGAAGTTTTTGGCTCAGGTCAAGAGTTCGACGGCTTTTCTGAGTCGTCAGGAAAAGAAACGTCAGCCCAGTCCCCTAGTATTGACGTAGAAGACCATGTTGAGGGAGTTAGGGAGAAAGTGTTAAGTGAGGTTGAGGTCGAGGGGGGAGACAAGGAGATTGATAGTGATGGGAATGGGGATGAAAGTGACGAGAAGTCCTGTGAGGGAACTTCAGGGAGTTCTGGAGGTAACCGTCCCTTCATTCTTCCGGAGGAGTGGGTCGTCAATAAATTCCTTCCAAAGATGAGCAACAGAGTTTTTAATGAGTTGCGTACCCGTTTCCAAATCCCAGATCACATTCCCATCCGTCTCCCTAGGAAAAATGAGAGGTGTTATACAGGGAGGACTGCAGATGTTGGGATGTACGATGCTATGTTCGCAGCAGGCCTCAGATTACTACTGACGGCTTTACACCGTCAGCTGGCGGATTTCTTGGGATTGTCCGTCAGCCAGATTGCTCCGAATGCCTAGAGGATCTTTATTGGTGCTGAGATCCTTTGGGGTCAATTGAGTGGGGGGAACCGTCACCTTTCGCTAGACAAGTTCTTTTATTACTATAGGCCCCAACGTAAAGTATCTTCCAAGGGGACATACCATTTTGCTCCTCGTGAGAAGAGCTTAAGATTAGTGTTTGATATGCTAGACTCAAATAGGAATTGGAAGAGTAGATTTTTCTTTGTTAAGGGGATGGACTGGGTGTGCCGTTTGGACGAATGGGATACGCTGCCCGGTGGTTATTTTGATAACACTTGGGCTTATATTAGGGATTCAGGTCACCCCTTCTCTTTCTTTCTTCCCCCTTTTTTTTTTTTAGGAGTACTGTCTCTTTTTACTTATCAGGGAATTTTTAACACCGTCTATTCCCTTTTGTTTCAGCTAGCACTCATCCGGAAATATCTGACGAACAAAGGGAATTCATTCGTCGGGTACTTGGCATCCCGCTTGAGCAACAGAAGTGTAGGGATTTGATCATCCTAGACACTCTTCATCTGTACTGTGGGGGTCCAGAGCCGACGGCTGAAGCTCGGAAGTTGGAAGAATTTTCCCAGAAACGTAAGTGGACGCCTCATTTAATCCGTCAGCTTATTTACTCCGTCTGCTTTACTGATACTTGTCAGTTTATTTTGCACAGAGATGGAAGCTGCTAAGCAAAGGGTGAGGGCCGCCGCGGCTCGTAAGAAGGAGGAAGAGAAGGCCAAGGGAAAGGAGGGGGTGTCCTTGTCAACCCCTCATTCTGCTTCTAAGGGTTTAGTTAAGAGGAAGGCTGACGGAAAGGATGATCCTCCCTCTAAGAAGGTGGTCGTCACTCCTGGGGATGTGCCCTCCAAGAGGTCGTCTCCCAAGTCTAGTCACGGTGCTGGGAAAGGAGTGATGACCTCTTCCGGCCCCGTCATCGAGGGGCCCCGTTGCTTGCTGACTCACAAGGATTATGCTGTTGAAGGGGTAGAATCTCTTATAAAACAGACGGATCTGGATCCTTGTGCTTAGCTAGGGATGGAGGACCTGGGAGCGTTAGCTTTCTTTGATATAGCACGGGTATGCTTCCTACCTTGAATAACCTGATCTTGTCTTGGTTAATGGCTGACGACTGTACTCCTTTCAGGCTTTGGTTCGCGTTAAAGCACTCCAAGACCGGTGCGTGGCCAAAGAGGGCGTCGTTGCTTGGGTTAGGAGGCATAACTCCAACTTGATGGATCAGTAGGCGCAATATAAGGAGGTCGTCTGCCTTTTAAATGCTGATCTGAAGGACCTGAGGGAGAAGTTAGGAGAGGCAGGGTGTCAGTAGGAGAAGCTTGAGGAGGAACTGTCGTTTTTACGTGCGCAGGTAGAGACGGCTGGGACTGATGCGGTCCAAAGATTCAAGACAACCCAGTCATTCATTGATTCCTGTGCTGATTATTATGGCACTGGTTTCGATGATTGTATGAAGCAAGTGGCCTCAGTTTATCTGGAGTTGGGTTTATCTGGAGTTGGATCTATCTGGAATTACCATGGATGTCCCCGTGCCGATGACTCCTGCTGGCGACACCGTTGCTGACAAAGCTGATGAACCCATCAATTTGGACCTTCTGCTTAATGATGATGGAGTCGTTTTAGCCCAGCCTGCTATCAACACGCCTGCCGAGTTTTTAGATAAAGAACAAACTGCCAAGGACAAAGCTGATGGGGCCTCTGAGGACGTTCCTGCCACTTAGTTCTGGCCTTTTATTTTAATTTCTAAACAATGTTTTTAAGTGCCCTTGTGTTTATTGGGCTTTTACTTGTAACCCCCTCTCCCCTTTTTTATGGCACTTGGTATCCGTCGCTTTGAACATGTATGCACTTTTTTTTTTTTTTTTTGCTTATTATACTTGATATCCGTCACTTTGAACATATTGCTATCCAGGTTTGCATTCGTCCGCCATCTTTGGGGACTAATTTGCTCTTGAGAATTTAGCAAATCCGTCGTTTTTTGTTTCATCCCTTTATTGACTAATTTTTATAGCCCCATTCATTTGATGAGACCGTCATCTTTTTGACCTTAGCCTTTTTTCTTGATGAGCTCGTCATCTCTGCAGGCTCATTGGTTTGAGAACCTTGTTCATATGAGTACAGTCTCATTTCTTTGGTCAGATCGTCAGCTTTTTATCTTTGGCCTTGATGACTTTGTCATCTTTGTAAGTCCATTGGTTTTAGGACCTTGTCCATATGATGATAGTTTCATCTATGGGACCGTCAGCTTTTTAGCCTTAGCCTTAGCCTTGATGACCTTGTCATCTTTGTAGGTCCGTTGGTTTTAGGACCTCGTCCACATGATGATAGCTTCATCCACGGGACCGTCAGCTTTTTAGCCTTAGCTTTTATGACCTTGTCATCTTTGTGGGTCCGTTGGTTTCAGGACCTTGTCCACATGATGATAGCTTCATCTATGGGACCGTTGGCTTTTTAGTCCGTGTGTTATGGACTTGGTCGTTTTGGCTGTTCACTTTTGTGAACTTAGTTACCCACTTCTGTGGACTTTAAATCGTAGATTTCTAAAATAGATACTTTAGAAATTTTTGAATAAACTCCTCTTATTGCCATGCATTTGTAAATAAAAGTAATTCTAAAACCAAATCCTGCCCTTCGGGCTTAAAACAAAAAAGAGGTATCATTGCAAAAAACTAAAGTAAATCATAAATTTGAGGAGTAAGACTAAAATTTGCTGGAATGTAAATAAAAAAAAGGGGTTGGTCTTCATGCTGCCGCTTCTACTGGTAATACTTTCGTAGGTGCTCGGTGTTCCATGGGTGTGGTAGTTTCTGTCCTTCCAACGTCTCCAGGTGGTAAGTGCCTTTTTTTCTGCCACGACGTAACTCGGTAAGGTCCTTCCCAATTGGGGCTGAGTTTCCCTTAGGTAGGGTCCCTAGCGGCGCCCATGACCTTTCTAAGAACAAGGTCTCCAACTTCGAAGTCTCTATGTTGGACCTGAGAGTTGTAGTGTTTGGCCATGCGGTCCTGGTACCTAGCAAGCTTTTGTTCTGTTGCTGCTCTAATCTCGTCCACTAGGTCGAGCTGTAGTCGCATAGCCTCGTCGTTTTTGTTCTCATCATGGTTGTGCACCCTGTAGCTTGTGAGCCCAACTTCGGCCGGGATGACTGCTTCACCTCCGTATGTCAGTCGGAACGGTGTCTTTCCTGTGGGTGTTCTTGCCGTCGTCCTGTATGCCCATAGTATATTTGGCAATTCTTCGAGCCATATACCCTTTGCCCCCTCGAGCCGAGTCTTGATAATCTTGAGCAAGGATCGGTTTGTGACTTCGACCTAGCCATTAGCTTGAGGGTGGGCGGGGGAGGAATAGTGGTTCTTTATTCCTAACTGTGAGCAAAAATCTCGGAAGGGGTCGTTGTTGAATTGCCTCCCGTTGTCCGAGACAAAGACTCTAGGAATGCCAAACCTGCATATGATGCATCTCCAGACAAAACTTCGTACGTTCTTCTCTATAATTGTGGCCAAAGCTTCAGCTTCCACCCATTTCGTAAAATAGTCGATGCCCACCACCAGGAACTCCAGCTATCGTGCGACTGTAGGGAATGGTCCCATAATGTCTAATCCCCATTGTGCGAACGGCCATGGGGCCGTCATCGGGGTCAGCTCTTCGGTTGGTTGTCTAATAATATTGCTGAACCTTTGGCATT
This sequence comes from Quercus lobata, assembly GCF_001633185.2. Taxonomy (NCBI): domain Eukaryota; kingdom Viridiplantae; phylum Streptophyta; class Magnoliopsida; order Fagales; family Fagaceae; genus Quercus; species Quercus lobata. Next base: position 6,729,807 of record NC_044906.1, on the reverse strand, counting down.
TGTCACAGGCCCTGACATAGGCTTCGGCGTCCTTCTGCGTGGTGGGCCAATAGTACCCTGCTCACACAAGCTTGTGTACTAATGATCTAGACCCTAAATGGTTTCCACAGATTCCTTCATGTACTTCTCTCATGACGTAATCTGCCTCTTCCATACCCAAATATCTCAAATATGGTCGGGAGAAGCCTCTTTTGTACAGGACGTCGTTTATTAGAACGAATCTCGCCGCCTGGATCTTAAGTTTCCTTGCGGCTTCCTTTTCGTCTGGTAAGACCCCATCCTTCAGGTATGAAACTAACGGCGTGGTCCAGCTACTGTCGGAGCATATTTCCTACACGTTGCTGGGATTTATTAGCGGAGAAAGCTGCACGAAAGAGAGTACATTACCAGGGATGACCATTTGTTCTGCTGAAGCGGCCTTTGCGAGGCGGTCGGCTCGCTCGTTTTCTCCTCTGGGAATTTGGACGACTTTGGCTTCTAGGTCATCCACTCTCGCCCTTACTTCATCAAGGTACTTCTTCATCTTTTCGCCCTTGCACTCGTAGTCTCCATTTATTTGGTTAGTGATGACCTGAGAGTCGCAGTAGATGACTACCCTCGCGGCTCCTGCTGCTTTGGCGAGGTCGAGTCCTGCTATCAGTGCTTCATACTCTGATTCATTGTTGGTGGCAGGGAAGTCGAGACGGACCATACATTCAATGGTGTCTCCTTCGGGCGATAGTAGCACAATGCCAGCCCCTCCGGCTTGTTTGTTGGGTGACCCGTCCGTATATATGCTCCAATGAGGGGACTCTGCTACCCCCTTGTCTTCGTCATGAGTGAATTTAGCTATAAAGTCGGCGACGATCTGCCCCTTGATGGCGGTCCGTGGGTGGTACTGAATATCAAATTCGCTCAGTTCTATAGCCCATAACGCCAATCGACCCGCAGCCTCGGGATTGCTCATTGCCAGCCGTAAGGGCTTGTCAGTCAGGACGTTTACCGTATGAGCTTGGAAGTACGGTTTGAGCTTGCGGGCTGCTGTAACTAATGCAAAGATAAGTTTTTCCATTGGCGGGTATCTTTCTTCGGCACCACGAAGCGCTCGGCATGCGTAGTACACGGGCTTTTGTACTTTCTCTTCTTCTCTGACCAAGGCAGCACTAACGGCTGGGGAGACGGCTAGATAGAGAAAAAGCTCTTCTCCTGGCTACGACGGGCTCAGCAATGGTGGGGAGGAGAGGTAAGCCTTCAATTCCTCGAATGCTTGCTGGCATTCGTCAGTCCACTCGAAGGATCTCTTCAATGTTCGGAAGAAGGGCAAACACTTGTCCGTTGCCCTTGACACGAACCTATTTAGTGCCGCTATTTTTCCATTGAGGCTTTGCACCTCCTTCACATTTCTTGGTGGTGCCATATCCATAATGGCCCGGATCTTGTCCGGGTTTGCCTCGATTCCCCTCTGAAACACCATGAATCCTAGGAATTTTCCTGCCATTACTCCAAGGCACATTTTCTCGGATTGAGCTTCATGTTGTAGGAGCGAAGTGTGTCGAATGTTTCTTTGAGATCTCCCGGATGATCTTCCTCCCTCCGGCTCTTTACTAGCATGTCGTCCACATAGACCTGGACATTCCTCCCAATCTGTTGTGCAAACATTTTGTTCATAAGTCTTTGGTACGTGGCGTCTACGTTCTTCAGGCCGAAAGGCATCACTTTGTAACAGAAGAGGCCTTGGCTGGTCACGAACGAAGTTTTTTCCTGATCGGCTTCGTGTATTCGGATTTGGTTGTACCCCGAGAAAGCGTCCATGAAGCTCAGCAACTAATGTCGGGCCATTGAGTCTACTAGGACATGGACCCTCGGAAGGGGGTAACTATCTTTGGGGCAGGCCTTGTTAAGGTTGGTGAAGTCCACACACATCCACCATTTCCCACTCGCTTTTTTGACCATCACTACGTTTGCTAGCCAGTCGGGATAGTATACTTCCTTAATGAAGCTCGTTTCCTGTAGCTTTCGGACTTCTTTTGCCATGGCTCGGTCTCGTTCGGGGGCGAACACTCTCTTCTTCTGTCAGATAGATGGAAAGGCGGGCGATACATTCAACCTGTGCACCATGACTGAAAGGTCTATTCCCGGCATATCTTCATGACCCCAAACGAATACGTCTCGATTGCATCTGAGGAAGGTTATGAGCTCTTGACGGATCGTGGGGTTAGCGAGTGTTCCGATTTTGGTCGTTTGGTCAGGATCGGAACTGTCAAGAGGTATCTCTTTTAACTCTTCTACTGGCTCTGTTACTGTTCGGTGCTCTTCTATGCTTAAAGCCTGAACCTGATCCTCTATTCCTATCATGGCTTTGTAGCATTCGCGCGCAGCCATTTGACTTTCGTGCAGCTCCCTTATTCCGTAGTCAGTCAGGAACTTAATCATCAGGTAGTAGGTGAAAGTTACCGCCTTTCATGAATTGAGCGTAGGTCGTCTGAGGATAGCATTGTAGGCAGACGAGCAATCGACCACCAAGAATGTCACATCCTTGACTATCTGCTGAAGGTAATCGCCTACTATTACTGACAATGTGACCGCGCCCAGGGGGAATACCCGGCTCCCTCCGAAGCCGACGAGCGGGGCATTTGTCGGAACCAATCGTTCCCTGTCGATCCTCATTTGCTGGAACGCTGGGTAGTATAGAATATCTGCTGAACTGCCATTGTCGACCAATACTCGGTGCATGTTGTAGTCTTCTACTCGCAAGTTGACGACAAGTGCATCGTCATGCGGATGGTAAAGGCGTCGTGCGTCCTCTTCTGAGAACCCAATTATGGGGCATTCTCTTCGTGCTATCTTCGGCACGACTCCCGTCAACTGAACATTTTGCACCATTCAAAGGTAGGTCTTGCGGGCCTTCTTGGATGGCCCGGTAACAGCCGTTCCTCCTACAATCATCCTTATGTCTCCTATCGGGGGCCTCGGTCGCTCATTATCCCATCGGGGGTGTTGGTCTTGTGCGGGGGGATCCATTTTCTCCTTGCTAATGAATTTCTGCAGCTTTCCTTATCTGATAAAGGCCTCAATCTACTGCTTGAGGTCATAGCAATCAGCCATGTCGTGACCATGGTCGCGGTGGAAACGGCAATACTTATCCCTAGAACGTTTGTTGGGATCACTCTTCAGCTTTCCCGGGAACGTCAGAGCCTTCTCGTCCTTGATTTGCATAAGGACTTGATCTATCGGGGCTGTCAATGGAGTGAAACTCGTGAATTTTCCTCCCAGGGGCTTATGGCGCCTCTCGTCCCTTCGGTCTCCTGTTCTTGCCTTCTTTCGGCCTTGGTCCTGCCGATAGTCTTCCTGCCTTTCTCTTTTCCTAGGCCTCTCTTCTCGAGCTAACAGCGCGTCTTCAGCGTTCATATACTTTGTGGCACGATAAAGTACTTCCGATATGGTCTTTGGGTCGTTTTTGTATAGGGAGAACAAAAACTTACCCTTCTTCAAGCCATTCATGAATGCCACAACAAGTATCTTATCGTCGGCTTCGTCGATCGAGAGTGCCTCCTTGTTGAAGCGGGATATGTAGGCTCTTAAAGTTTCATCTTCTCGCTGCTTCATACTCATCAAGCAAGCCGTAGACTTCTTGTACCGATGGCCTCCGATGAAGTGTGCGGTAAATTGAGCACTGAGTTCTTTGAAGGTGCTGATGGAGTTCGGTATCAGTCGGCTGAACCAAATTCTCGCTGCGCCCTTCAGCGTTGTAGGGAAGGCCCTACATATGATTGCGTCTGCTACTCCTTGAAGGTGCATTAGGGTCTTGAAGGTCTCCAGGTGGTCCAGAGGGTCCTTGACCCCGTCATAACTGTCTATCTGTGGCATGCGGAACTTACTCGGTAGGGGGTAGGAGTTGACGGTGGCGGTGAATGGCGAGTCAGTTCTGTTCACCAAATCGTCAAGATCAGAAGATACCCGTCCCTTGAGGGCATTCATCATGACCTCCGTTTGCTCCTTCATCGCCTGCATCTCTGCGACGATAGGTGGTGGGGTGAAATCCATGAGACGGAAGGCTTACATTTTGCCGCTCCAGTCGGCTTGGGGCATTGCTGCCCTCAGGCCTCTCCTGCTCCCTTCACTCGGCACTGTTACCTTCCTGGTTTTGCTCCTGAAGGTTAGGTCCTGCGTCCCTTTGGTGTAGCTGCTCCTCCAGGTCGTGGTTCTGCTTTGTGAGTCGTTCTACTGCTGTCATGAGAGTCTGGACCTGCCTTTCTAATGCAGTAGATCTCGGTGGCTCGTCTTCCTGAGCGTTGTTGGTGGTGGCCATCGAGCAAGTGAGTACCATGCAACTCTTATGTCCGGGAGGCGATAATCTGGCTCAAATTCTTCGATTTCCTACAGACGGCGCCAACTGATGATGCTGAAAATACCACCAGTGAGCCACACGGTCCTCGCGTGCTACAAATAGCACCTGCACAACGAAAAGAAAGGACCTAGCAGAGAGTACCGGTGTGGTACTAGCCAAATATCCTCCGAAGGTTAAGTCAGAACTATTCTCACGCTCTAGAGTGCTAGAGAGGGTAAATTATGCGTACCTTAGTTTGTGAGGGTGCTTGGGTTTTTATAGTAGCGAGGGTTGCCCCTCTTTTCCTTGGAGTAGAAGTCTTTTCCTTATAGGAGTCTTCTTGGGCGTATTTTACGGGATCTTTTCCTTATAGGGATCCCTTGAATATTATCTAGCGTGGGAAGCAAGATAATTCCTTATATGTAATGTGGATAGCAAGTAAACTTACGTTTGGACCGTCAGCTTGATTTACTTCCTTCAGCTTTTTGGGTGTTGGTCTAGTAGTGCCGTCAGCCTTAGAGCCAGTTGACTGATGACCGTCAACCATAACAACATCGTCTGCTTATGTCCGAAGGATTGTACTAAAAAACCGTCAGCTTTATGTTCCGCGTGACTAGGCTTATCTTTTATCCTCATCAATAGTGAAAGGCGTTTTTACAAGTTTCGTTCTTTAATTGGCTTGCAATATTATTAGCTAGGCAAGCTGCTTTGTTGTTCTTAGTGAAGTTGGGGAGATTTAGTGCCATCCTATTAAGATTAAGGTCCTCCAAGAGATATTTTTCAGCTGTAGCTGTGAAGATGTAAAAGTTGCATTAGTTTGAAGATTAAGTAAATAATGCACCAGAGTTAACCTATTTTGCAGTAGTCTTCTCTATGTTCTACAACTAGCTACCAATGTTAATTGATAATTTTATACTTTGATGGAATTAAGCGGTGAAGCAGGGAGCTTGAGATTTTTGCATTCAAGGTTTAATATGCCCTTGTTGGAGCTTGAGAACAAAATGCTAGTCTATCCTTTGTCAATTCCTTAAAATTTTTTATCCTAACAGGATAGTAAAGTAAAGGTATAGAGAAAAGAAAAAGAAAAAAGAAAGATTATTTAGCACCAAATACCAATTACTCATCAACATGTGAAATGGTTAGTGTACAATTTTTCTTATACAGGCTATCCTATTCTACAGCAAAATACTTTAAGCACTGTTCCAATAACTTTGTCCTACTTTCATGATTTTACAAAAGGTTGCCGCCTGATGGCTCTGGATTTTGTTTAATTAAGTTCACAAAAAACTAGTTTAGCTACTTAATAAAATGCTGTAAGAATCCTATGTAATCCTAAATAAAAAGGGCCCATTGATTGGAATTGAGCACATGCCTGTTCCAAAACTTTGTTTCTTCTACAACTCAAACTGAAAATCAAAATGAATTTTGTGTTTCAAGTTGAGGAGCTAATTAAATGAAGTCATGATTTCAGTTGAAAACATGTGCGTGTGTGTAATAACTATTGCTAAAAAAGTGTGAGAGAGAGAAATGAATTACCATATGGCATGCGTGTACACACACACATATATATATATATACTAGTTAGAAAACACAAAACCAAAGATAATACTAATTTTTTTAATTAGAAAACACAAAACCACAAGGTTTTGCACTAAAAAATGCATAGATAATACTAATTTCTTAATCTTAACAAATTTTTCTACATGATTAGAATAATTACATATAAGATACTGATTTATCTATATAATTAAGTTATCTTTTTAGAGCTATACAATGTAAAAGTATAACCTAATCATTAATCACTCCCCAAAAACTTCCAAAAGTTATTAAAAAAAAAAAAAAAAAAAAACTCCTCTAAGAGCTTTTCTAAGAGCTACAATGAATATCTCATTTTCTATTGTTGCAGTAGCACCATATAAAAGCAAAGCACTATAGTTCTCTCCAGGTTGTCCTTGCACGCTGAAGTTGATCCAATCTTTTCTTCTTAAAGGGATTAATTTTGAAAGTTTGATCTTGAAGTTCAGCAAAAAACTTGTCACCACCATAAATCTCTTATCTTACCAAGTGATATTGTCATGCCACCTAAAATGAACACAACAATCATAATCATAGTTGGTTTTATGATGGTATAACAAAAACTTAACCAACCGAAAGTCCAATATGAGGGCAATATCAAATTTTAAAAATAAGATAAAAACCAATGATTTAAAATGCTAAAACATGAACTCAATTAAAGGTTGTTCTTTTTACCCCTCTTAGTTAACAATTCCACCAAAGTCTTTCTTAATGCATCCTAAAACTATTACAATCCACATATCAATAATCCAAAACAAAACCTTTGGTCAAGAAAACAAAAATAAACATTATATCTAGGACCAAAGTACAAAAACGCAGCACTACAGCTAGTTTGGATATTTAAATAGAATTTTTCATTTTTCAAAAATCAAATCAACAAATTAAGCCACAACCCAACTCGAGTCAATAAAACCAACATCAAGCTACTTGGATCAGCTAACAGTTAACACTAACAGTACACGGTAATAGTTCCATAAAGCTATTTATAGGGCCTACACAAACAGCGGAAAACTATCACACACAAGTCATATTAGACAAATTCCCTAGACTCAAGCAACAGACCTTGCATGGACTACTTGCTAACAACTCTCCAAAATCAATAATCTCTAAGAAAAATTCAGCAAAAAAATGATGACATGATTAGGTTAAATGGCTTCTATGATGCTAGAAAACATGTATGTTTTTCTTATAGTTCTCATAAATGACAAAGATTTTTAAATTCAGCAGGCTGAACTCCCATTAGATTAAGGTCCTTGAGTTGGCTGTCATACCAAAGAAAAGAATGGAAGCAGTACAAAGGGTATGAAAGAAGAATGCAATCACTAATCTATAAGTATCGGTACCTTCAAGAACTACCAATTTCATTAACATTTCAAACTCTGTTTTAAATTGTTCAAGGTGTAGTCTAAAAATTCCCCATGCAAATAAGCTTTAGCCATCCAATTGTATGATAGTGTTTTAGGGGTAAAATGAATAAAATTGATTAGGATAGGGGAATTGTAGATTTAGGTAACTAATATAATATGTTCCCATCACTTAATATGCTCCATATTATATGTAAAAAAATAATTTATTCACACATCCAATGTTAGAGCACAGATAACAACATCCTCTAAAATTAAAATAAATAAAAATGTAGGTGATTGCTCATTGATAAATCAGTAAATTCTCACTGAACAAAAGAAAGCTATATACAAATTAACAGCCCTACAAGACAGTAGAACCAAACATATCACAGATCCCAAGCTAAAAGTACAAGAGAAGACACTAAGGCAACTGTAAAATAGAAAAATCAGCCCAAAAAAAAAAAAATTATAAAGCACGGTGTAGGTCCTGAAACAATTAGAGGCTTCTAGTTAAAAAGACAAAATACAAAGTATTTGTTTCATGTAAAAGACTCATCAGTGATTTGCGAAATGAATAAACCAAAGAAAAATTTAGAAAGATATAGAATACTAAAATACATAAATTTGTTAAATATTAATTAAAACTTTTTTTAAATTAATGTATTGTAAGATTTAGTTAATAGAACTAAAGGAGGAAAGAATAAAGTGTAAGTACCCATCTCAATCCGTCTGCATCCATGAATGTTCTTCTAACTGCATTCAAAGTTCCAAATAGCATTAGAATTCTACTAAGGCCTCAAAAACGAAGAAAAAAACCAAGAACTATTCAGAGCTTGGCACTTGAGTATGTTATACACATCAAGAATTAAAGTTTCTACAAATCCATTAAGAGAATAGAAAAGAAAAGAAAAAACGAATCATACAAAGATCAAGAATGAACCAGTAAGTGATACAAAGCATAAAAATTGATCACTTGGCAAAATTGTATTTCTAAAAATAAAGATCTTGAAAATCCAAATCAGAATTAAACAATTTAATTTCATAACCTTTGAAAACTCCTAGAAATTCACAATAACAATAGAAAAAAAAAAAAAAAAAAAAAAAAAAAAAAAAAAAAAAAAAAAAAAAAAAAAAAAAAAAAAAAAAAAAAAAAAAAAAACCAGAAACAAAAACGTTTATGGGTTTCATCATTTGCAGTCAGATCTTCCTATGTTGATACAATACTCTTTCTATATATATACAACCATAGGGAGAGAGACCTTTATTCAGAAATCATGCCCTCAATACAATACACCAAAAACAAAAAACAACCGCTACATCTTCTTCATCCAAAAATTTATTTGTTAAAATTTTAAGAAATGAAACCAAAAAGAATGGAAAGAAGAAAAGAAGCAAACCATAGAGAAAGACAATTTTTTTAGAGAGAAAAAAAAAATACCTGAAGTGTGATTTGAGTAAAAACACCAAACCCACCTCACTCTCCATCTCTCAGATTTGTCCAAAGAAAAGAGTGAGATCACTCTTTCTGTATTTTCTCACCAAGCCTCTCTCTCTCTGCTGGCCTTTCTCTTCTTCAAATAGTACGTACCTCACTCCCTGAGCCAGAAGATAATTTATTTCTCTCTCAGTTTTGTCTTTGTTTGGTCTCCCCACTAAAACCTCACCCAAACGCACCATTTTACTCACCAAAACTTGAATAAACCAGAACACTGTAGATAGAGCTATTCGCTCTTTTTATATAGTTAGTAGAAATAACACGTGCTTGATCTCCAACAATAGGCATGCGCTTGATCTATTAGAGGATTATATTCTACCAATATAACTTAGATCTATATCTATGCAAATCACACAATTAGTTATATATTGTAATCCTTTATAGTTCCCTAAACCCATCTAAGATTCACCAAAATGCAAAACATTTTATGTAGTTCTTGTATGTGCAACATTATATGATTGAACCATTAGTTATCAATCAAACTTACACTTATACATTTAAATTTAAAATTTTTATTCCAAAATACTAATGAATAGACAAATGAAAACATTAAACAAAAAAAAAAAAATTAAATACAAATTTTCCAAAACCAACTTCATTGCCCACAAGGACCACAACCAAGCCCTATCCCACAAAGGTCTCAAACCTAACCAACAAAGCAAGCCACAATCAGAAATACAAAACCCAATTCCTTCTCTCAAACCGCCAAAAACTTGAACTTTGGCCAATGTCACTATCAAAACGCAATCAAACCATCCCAAAATTCAACTCTTTTGTATCATCATAACCTTCTCATTCTTCTATAGATGAGGGTTGTAATATTCTTAGGACAATCAACTTTCAAGTTAGAATGAGATATATATAACAAAAATAACGTGACTATGTAAGGAATTAAAACATAACAAATAGAAAGAAGTTAATAATCCACATGTTCTTACCACTCTCTCCAAAAAAAAAAAAGAAAAAAAAAAGATGAACCCAATATAAAGAAGCTAAATCTAAGTGAGATAAGCATATCATAAAAGAGGAAAAACATCAAGACCAAGATAAATATAGCGAATTCATAAATAATGGCACTTTCATATACACTGTGAACTAAGTTCAAGGCATAGAACCTATTAGGTATCACCAGTTTGATTTAAATCATAGAAGAAACACCTAGTAACTTCCAATTCTGATACTTTCTGTAAGGACACGATTCATAACGAACCTAACAGTGTTGGATTCGCACGTGAAAAGGCCCAAACAATGTCATTTGTAGAGCGTGGGTTTGAAAGGCTAGGCCTTGGTCACGAGGTGGTGGGTTTTTCGTGGTGCTCGTGCGTGATTAAGTTTTCTTCACCCCTGGAGTCCTTCTTCTGGAGGTGGGCTGGGAGGCTCTGGTTTTTGGCCATTTTTCCCAGCCCCTTTCCTAGGTCACTTATTTTCCCTTTTATACTGGCCTATGTTCGCTGTCCTTCGTCCACGTGTAGGGTCAAACTTTCCAAGACTGATACTTGTCCCATCAGCCCATACTCAAAGTCGTTGGGGGTGGTTGTAAAAGCCAGAGAATGCGGCTCTGTCAGGTGCAGAGCATTGAGTGGCAGTATGGGCAGCTTTCCCCGGATATTTTAGATTTTCTTTCAAACTTAGTCCTATACCGTTTTTGCCCCTCTCTTTGGTGGGACTTTTGGGTTTGCCGAGGACTGAGCTGTCCTTGGCGGTATCTTAAGACTATCCTATGCTTTACATTATTGGGCTTGGGCCACAGCCCTCTTCGGCTTGGACCTTCGGACTCCCTACGAGTAAACGGGCCTGGCCCATAAACTATTGGGCCCCACACTTTCTAAAGTGTAAATGGATTGCCAATATAAATAACAACCTTATGCATTAGTCTCCAACAATAGACTAATAATAACATACAATTACACTCCACTCTCTTCAAAGAACAATGTCTAAGATTATGAGCACCAATAAACTCTATGAGAGACAGGAACTTAATCTTCGATGAACAAATGGCCAAGAAACTCAAAAACCCAAGCTTAAGTGTCTCCAATGCTCTGTTATAATATTAGCTGCTTGCTTACAAATTGTTGATATATAATTCCAAGTTTGAAATCACCCATTCCAATATTGAATATTTATTCTAATGAAGTTAACAATGAAGTGAATACAAGTATTGTGATGTAAGCCATATAATGCTTAAGGTGGCTGTATATGATCCTTGAACTTCAAATTTCAATAAAGAAAAATTGAAACTAAGATTCTGAACCTAAAGATTAGTTCTCATGCATTGCAAATTCTTTCTTGGATTTCATTGCTCTTTTAAATTTTCAGTTATAATTTAGTGAGAGGAAGTATTATAATATATCATGTGTATTTTCATCACAACCACTAATAATATCCCATTCTTCCGATTTCACCCAAAAAAAAAATGATAGGTAAAACTCCCACTCTATTCAAAATTCAAACCTATTCAAAGAAATGAAATCCTTACAAAATTGATTATCTACCATATGAAGAACATGAAACCCCCATGAAACTAAGATTAAAGAATAAGTATAAACAAACTCATGTAATGAATAATTGAGAAAGTGAGAAATTAACCTGTGGCAACAATTAGCAGCATGAATGCTCTGGAGAGAGTGATCTAGACCCTACTTTCTACGCCTGCACCACACAAATTTACAGATCTTAAATTCTTCATATTATGCTCAAAATTTAATGCTCACAAAATAAATACAATTTCTATTGTATGCAATTTTATTAAATATACAAGCTTGGATTAAAAAATATATATGAACTCACTTAGTTGCGCTAAAGACTACTACCAATTTGAGATTTGGAAAGTAGTAGCCGTTGGTTTTTTTTCTTTTTCTTTTTCTCTATAAATTCCATAAAAATTCTTCTTTTAAAACTATGTATCCGGAGACAGAGAAAGAGCTGACATGGGCTGCCTCTCTTGGGAGTGGAGACTGGAGAGGATTTCAGGGAGGAAAATAAAAGAATGAGATGAGGGATTTCAGGGAAGAACATGTAAGAGCAATACCGAACAGGTAATCCCTCTTTGCTCCATCATTGCCCAAAAACGCACACATCCCATGATTCGAATTCAAGAACCCAACAAACTCCCTAACCCCAAAATTTAAAATTACCAAAACCCCACATGGAAATTCCATACCCCAACAATATAAATAATATCAAAAATTCACATTTTAATTCAAAACCCATTACGAGATTCACAGTAAACTCATACTCCATCAAGAATTACCCAGAAATGCACGCACCCCAAACTTCAAATTCAAGAACCCAACAAACTCTCTAACCCCCTGTGGGGCCCAATAGTTTATGGGTCAGGCCCGTTTACTCGTAGGGAGTCCGAAGGTCCAAGCCGAAGAGGGCTGTGGCCCAAGCCCAATAATGTAAAGCATAGGATAGTCTTAAGATACCGCCGAGGACAGCTCAGTCCTCGGCAAACCCAAAAGTCCCACCAAAGAGAGGGGCAAAAACGGTATAGGACTAAGTTTGAAAGAAAATCTAAAATATCCGGGGAAAGCTGCCCATACTGCCACTCAATGCTCTGCACCTGACAGAGCCACATTCTTTGGTTTTTACAACCACCCCCAACGACTTTGAGTATGGGCTGATGGGACAAGTATCAGTCTTGGAAAGTTTGACCCTACACGTGGACGAAGGACAGCGAACATAGGCCAGTATAAAAGGGAAAATAAGTGACCTAGGAAAGGGGCTGGGAAAAATGGCCAAAAACCAGAGCCTCCCAGCCCACCTCCAGGGGTGAAGAAAACTTAACCACGCACGAGCACCACGAAAAACCCACCACCTGGTGACCAAGGCCTAGCCTTTCAAACCCACGCTCTACAAATGACATTGTTTGGGCCTTTTCACGTGCGAATCCAACACTGTTAGGTTCGTTACGAATCGTGTCCTTACACCCCCAAAATTCAAAATCAGCAAAACCCCACATTCAAATTCAAAAAATCACATCCACATTTCCAAACACCAAATCGAGAAAAAAAAATTAACTGAAAACCCATTACACAGATTCAAAATTGAAAAATTAAAGAAAACCCATTACAGAAAACCTTGAAATGAACATACCCTTGAGTCCGCAAGAGGCGTCTCTGCTGTACAGTGGCGCATATGGACAACAAGGACAACAAGCTAGCCCTTCTGATCCGTACGGGCTGGGGTTTCCTAAGTCCATCGAGAGCGAAATTGACCTCGTTGACGTGCTCCATCATCTCTCCAAACTCCTGAGCCTCCATCAATCGGATGTGAGCCGATCTGGTCCCGATATGATAGAGAGAAAAGGGAGAGAGAAGAGATACGGAGAGAGTTCCAGAACCTTTCGCCTCTCTCCCTCACTCCGATCTACCCATCCCCTTTTGCTCTATTCAGATAGGCCGATATAACACCATAGACGTCCAAAAAAAGCCATCGGCAACCATGGCTTGCTCTCTCGTTCAAACATTGAGAAAGAGAGAAAAATAGAGGTTGAGAGGCAGAGAAAGTTCTGGAATACCCTCTCGCCCTCTATCTCTGCCTTCTTTTTCTTTTCTTTTATATTTGGTTTTCACATCTCAGCCAAACGAACCGTTTTGGCTTCACAAGAAGACAGAATAGAGGGACTCACCAAAATTGTATGTACAGTAAAAAACGTTAAATGTACAGTGACAAAACACTGTAGGGGCATTGGCACTTTTATATATAAGATATAAAGAGAGAGAGAGAGAGAGAGTACCATCACAATCACGTAATGCTTTTCCTTGCACAACATGAAGAACAAGAAAAAAGAGGGAGAGTTTAATAAGTCTAAAGAAGGCCATGTTTCAAACTTGAGTGTCATAGCAGTACATAAAAATAGATTAGAGAAAAAAGAATGCAAGAGCTTTTTGCTTTTCTTAGCCATAATTGTCCTCTGAATAACTTTCCTTGTTGTAAGTTGCCGTGCATGTCAAGGTGCTCTAGGTGCCATCTCTGTTTCTTGTACCAAAGTGAAGTGTGACTTTTATGGCAACATTTTGACTTAGGAACCTTAAATGTGGTGTTTATTGATAGTCTTAGTAATGCTTTCAGTAAATGGTTATGAGGATGGCGATCCAAACGTAAAAATTTTAGCCACTGTTACAGCTACTTTGTCTTTCAAAATTTTAATCCTTAAACTTTTTTTTTTTTTTTTTGGATGAGTTTTAATCCTTAAACTTTAATGTATCTCACAAATTGATCATTCCGTCTATTGCCATCTATCGTCATATGCCCAATAAAGTTATACTTAAGAGTTATGAACAATATTTTGGAAACGTTAAAGTTTAAGGACTAAAATGACAAAAACAATTTTCTCAAAAGAAAAAAGAAGACAAATAAAACTTTAAGAATGAAAATGATATATCATGTAAACTTAAAGGGTGAAAATTGTGTTTTAACAAAAAAAAAAAATGATGATAAATAAATAAACATATGTGTTGTCAAGAGTTAGTATCTCATCTCCTTCAAAATTTTGAAGAAAAAAACCAATATGAAATATATTGATTAAAATAGAGGGAAGCTCACATATGCATATCCAATAATAGGAAATTACGCACCATTTTATTTCTTGACTGAACAAGAAACTACATTAAAATAGAAATTAAAAAAAAAAAAAAAAACCCTTAACCTCTTGTTCTCAATTTGCTCTTGTTTTCCTAATGATTAGGAAAAATATTTTTGTTTACTAAATGATTTTGGCTGATAAAATTCAAAAAGCATAAGAATTAAAAAAAATTATATTAAAAAGTCTCTTTTTCCCCCTAGAATGACCAATATGTCATGGGCCAACCATATAATATTTTTGTTTTTTAATTTTTTTTGAACTCTTTGGATAAATTAAATTTCTTGGGTACTAGTTGTAAGTTGTTATTTTTGGAGACCAATAAGATTTTTTTTTTTTTTTGAGTTCTTGGGGAGTAGTTGACCTCTTTGCCTTGTAACCTAACTAGTTAACACTTGTGTTTCTGATGGAACCATTTAGGGTTCAAATTCTTTGAATCTAACTATTGAAGTATTAAAAAAATTTATAAGAAGAGAAGTAAAAAAATGGAGGAGGGTGTTAATTTGTTAGGCATCCCTTAGCATCATTACAACAAAGTAATTCTTAAAATATGGCCACTCACATAATTCTGTGAATCACCATCTAAATATAAAAGTGTAACACCATATTAGTTCTTGATGTATGAAATATGAATAATTTTATATAATTTTTTAGAAGTCAATTATATTTTTATTATTAGTCTATTGGATTTTTTTTTTTTTTTTTTGAGGAAGGGATTTTATTTTAGACTTATTAATTAATTAAATTATTAGTATTTAATTTTCTAGAGTAAGAATTCAATAATTAGGCTTCGGCCCAAGTTAACTAGGATTAGAGTTTATTCAATATAGACTATACATAATAACAAATACATTATTTGCAGTCCAGTGAGGAAAAATTTAATTCTTGCAAGGAGTGGGGCAGGGATTAAACAATCCTGCAAAAATACAAAAGAACACATATCACTGTCTTGGAAGTAACAAAAAGACACATCGGTCTGAACCTAACTAAACGCATTCCAACAGTGAAAGCACAAATTGAGATATACACCGACACAGAACGACAAGTTTATTTTATTTTTTTAATAAAAAAAAGACACTCATTCCACGTGGCATTCTCGGGCCCACCACTTTTTTATATTACCAAAAATACCCTTACTCCTTTCCCTTCTCTCTCACACCCACCTCATACACCGACACACAAACAGGATCACACACAGTCACTCTCTCTCTCAAATCAACGTAAGCCTTGTCTGCTTTGTTAGATTGAGGTCTCATATTTGCGTATTTGAGATAGTGTTTTTATTGCCTGGAGTTCTTTTTTTTTTTTTTACCATATTTCGCATTAATTTTACAGTGTTTGGATTCTGCATCCTAATGGTCAAAACTTGCTTGCCTTTCTTGTTCATCCACCTGATCATCCTGGGAGAAGGGGCAAGGTGGTGACCATGAGGTTTATAGCTAAATCCAAAACCTATTTAATTTATATCTTAATATTATTTTATTTTAGAATTACATTTATGATTTTGGATCCCATGTGAGTGGAGTGATGGAGTAAAAATCTAAATTTTGATATGCTTGGAATTTTACAATAATTTGTTTTCATGCTAGATTGGAAAAGATGTTGCCACACAATACGTTCTGGGTTGGGATTGGATGGCTCCTATAAGGTGACTATGTTTTTTTACCTTTGATCATAGTTAATTTTTTTTCCATAATGATATTGTTATCTCTAGTTTCTTCTTGGAAAATGAGAGACAGTAGATGCGTATTGATAAGAAATTATTTGAAATTTCCTGTCAGAACCGAAACGAGACAGGTTTCTACAGATATTTGAAACATATTTTTAGTGAATAGTGTCAGTGTGATAAATCATTTAGAGTTCAGTTATACAGTGGAGATAGTATACGAGACAGGTTTTTTATTTTTATTTGTGCAATAACCTCCCTCTATAGCAAAATCTACCAGAAATTCAATGTGTAAGAGATAGTATGGAAGTATGAACAATATTATGAAAATATCATTTTCCTTTATTATTAAAAAAAAAAAAAGGAAAATGATTAAGTATTAGGAACCGTGAATGGATGGGTTTTTTAAGGAAAATTAGCTAATGTGGCAATTAATAACTCTTTGTTAATGATATGTTAAGTGGAGTTTTTTTCACCCTTAGATGTTATGAAAATCAGTGGTTAGAAAAAGGTATAACTTGAATCCATTATATATACACACACACACATACATACATATCTGTCAACCACCAGATTTTTGCTAGAGCACGTCATAAAGCTGAACTTTTTTTTTTTTTTTGGTTAAAAAGCTGAACTATTTCTGGCCTCTGCAGTTTTCCTTGTTAGTTTGTGTGTTGACTAGACTGTCTATGACACTTATATCTTCCTCTAATGATTCAGTAAAGTAAAATTAGATTTTTTTTACTTCTCAATATCTTACGAAATCATACAATGATATTGTACATATAGGTAGTGAACTTCCTTCTCGATTCATTTCATTGATATTGTACATTACCATTAAAGAAATGTGAAAGCATAAAAGACCCCCTCCTCCCCCAAGTTAATAAATTGCATACTGCGCCCAATGAATATAGCCTTCGTTACTTATCTGTGCCTTGAATTATCCAAAATGGTATTTAGAGATGTGAAATTTCTGATTACTGAGCATTTGGAGCATCTAATTATTATAAATTCAAATATCGTCAATTCTCATTAGGAGGTCAAACCAAGGACCAATGGAAGTCAGGGTAGCCCCGTCCCCATGGGCATTTTTATCTAGTTTTAGGCTCTCAATACTTCTGTTATAGGTTATAATGGAATGAATTTGTAGCTTTTCTTCTACAATCCTGACATATGGTGGCCGAACAGTTTGGGAAAACAGTCCTTGTACAATGTTCATATTACTATGGATGTTAAGGGATATGGAGAATCTGATGCTTGGAGCCATCTATTTGGCTTCCGAAAAGTTTAGAGCCATATTGATAGTGCCACAGGTGGAAGGTATTGCTTTATATGCCTTCTAGAACATTTTACATAGGTTTTTATTATGATATTATGATATGTAGTCTATAAAATTTTGATTTACAGGTTGTTCAAGGTCAACGGACAGCCTATCATTATCCATGGTGGTAATTGGATATTGTCAAATGGGTTACTACATCTTTCAGAGGAATGTTATGAAACCGACATCAAGTTTCATGCTGATATGCATTTTAATATGATTTGCTGTTGGGGTGGTGGATTGGCTGAGAGGACAGAACTTTATCATTATTGTGATATTTATGGACTTTTGGTGATCTCTCTCTCTCTCTCTCTCCTATTTATGTGTGTGTGTAGTGAGTGTGATCAATTATAGAGGGTGTATGCAAAATAGAAATAGAAATATTGAACAAACAATCACACAGGGAACATAGAGATAGAGACTTACATGGTTCAGATTTAGACACATGTCCAATGGTGGGCATTGAGAAGAAAAAATTACTAACAAGGGTGACTACAATAGGTGCACAGAACAAAACCCTATATACACCCAACAAGCTCTTTCTTACTAATAACAAAGATTATGGCTACGAAGTCGGTTTGGTGACTTTTTGTGGAGACTACCTAACCAAATAGGACTAGGCATTACTATTTGCTTTCTCGTACACAATAAGAAGATGAAAAACAAACCATACCAAAGTCAGCAACTAGCAACTGTTTTTAGTGGACATGTAAGGGTTGAGTTCCACATCAAGAGAAATAGTAAGGAAAGTTAGAAGTTGATGGACATATTTGGGTCTAAACCATTTGGCTTATGCTGTTTGAGTGGTACCCCAATATATATTAATAGGTACCTCAATATATATCTATAGGCTCTTGTTGGAACCCAAGGACCCTTCTCATCCCAAAAAATTGGTATTAGAGTTATGGTTCAACTCTTGGTTCGAAATTTTAAATGTTTGTTATCTATTAAATTTTTTTTTTTTGAATGAGTGTCTTGGTGTAGATGTGGTTGGGGTGAATTTGGTTATTGCTGCATTTGATGCAACTCTTGTATGTACACTCTGGATTTGCTAATGACTCACACGCAAACTCCCGTTTATAAAGGGAGTTTATAGTAAATTTAATCATTTAATCATATACTTCTAGTACTGTTACATGTGGGCTCAATCTCCCATTTATAAGGGGAGGCCCAACACATGAGATTTTAATTAGGAGGTTGAGTGGAGGAGTACGGATCGAACTCAAAACCTCCCCACTTAGATATTATGTTAAATTACTGATTATCCTAAAAGTTCAAGCGATTGGGATATAGTAAATTTAATCATTTAACCACGTGCTTCCAACAAAGCTAACAACTATAATATGCAATTCTTTCCTAAGAATGATGGTGTTCTTGTAACCATATAAATTGATGATATGTTAATCACTGAAATCAGTTCCATTATGAAAGTTACCATAAATTGTGGCATTGTTGATTTTATAACGCTTTTGAAAATTATTAGGGTATTTATTTTCTTTGACCTAAATTGTCCACAGAGCTTTTACCCTCAATTGTAGAGTACTAACATAGTGGCAATAGCGTGTCACAAGCAAAATTTATTTCCTTTCTTCTAAGTTTCAAAATTTGATTTTAAAACAAGCATAACTGATGTATAAGATCAAGTTAAGACATGAGCAAGCCTATGCTTGCGAGACAATTCTTTATTTTCTTTGGTACAAGTCAACACTTCTTGATTTCTAATTTCTCAGGTCAGCTACATGGATTATTACTACCATCATTATCATTTGACCTTGATCTCTATTTCAGGCTATACACTCTGTTAGAAAATTGTTTATTTTATCTTTTTTGACTGCCTCTGCCTTAGAGCTCATATATTTCTAGCTCCCTCTTGTTCTCGAATGCTTTGAAATATAAATAAAGAACTCTTTACTAGTTAGCTCAGTGGTTTTTGTCTACATAATTAAAAATTGTCTTAATCAAATTTTCTATATCTTCTCCTCAAAGCTACGTCTAGATTTTAGTGAATACATTCATTCTGTATTCTATTTGTTATTGCCATTATCAATGATTTAACTAAATTATTTAGGATAATAGCTTTGTTTAGTTCAATTGTATTTTTTAATTGCCATTAACATATTTTAGCATCTTTTTTCTCAAAAAATTTATTTGACATTGTCTGCTGTTTGGTATATTGCAGTAGGAGCCTTTGGTACTTTTAATTTTGGTACACTCTGTAAGAACATTTTTCTCAAAAAATGTTCCTACCAGAGTGAATTCTGCATTGCATTATTTTGAATGATTTATTCTCCAGAGACCCAGGCCTGTCTACAGGGTTAAATATGGCTCAAGGCTAACCAAACCTAAGGATTCCAATATTCTAAGTTATTTCAGTATTAAATTACTCTAGTATAACTTGGTCCATATGGCTGATTTGATTTTTGTAGGTGTGGCAAGAGTTTTGGAGTACTGAAGACGTTGAATTGGTGACCCGGTATCAAATCCAAATGGTCCCCTGGATCATGATCTTCTCTTGCTATGTGCAAGAGACACTGTCAAGCTTCTAAGGAACCATCCAAGTCTTGCTCTTTGGGTAGGTGAAAACGAGCAAGTTCCACCAGATGACATCAACAAAGATTTGGAAAATGTCCTGAGACTAAATCTTATTTCGAAAACTTCAATGAAATCAGCAAATCTTCTGAAGATTTATCTGCAGTGCCAAAAGATCCTAGCCAATATCTTGATGGTACATTTGTTTACATCCAAGGACCTTTGTGGGATGGATTTGCAAATGTAAGGGGGGCTTCACTGATGGCCCTTATGAAATCCGAAATCCTAAAGCATTTTTTAATAATGATTTTTATGGCCATGGATTCAATCCTAAGGTTGATTCTGTCAGGGCTGTTGCGTATACTATCAGAGCAAGAATGTCTCAAGAAGGCTGGCAGATTCCGTTGTTTAAGCAACTTCCTAGTGGGTACACAGAAGAAGTTCCAACCCCATATGGGAATAACATAAATACATTCCCTATTCAAAGCCAAAAAAAAGTGTTGATCAGATTGAACTTTGCGGAACCCCAAAGGATCTTGATGATTTTTGTTTGGAGGTAAATCAAAATTTTCTATAGCTATTCTAGATGCCTACTGGTTTTTTTTTTTTTTTTTTTTTTTGGTGCTGACCTAACTTGAAATGATCATCAAGCTTAACTAGCTAACTACATTCAATTTAGAGCTCTGCTGGAGGGCTAGACTTCCCGTAAATACACTTGTCCTGATTTGGAAGGCACAGAACCCTTGGATTGGTCTTAGTGATTGGTTAAATGATCATCTTTTACACCAAAGGGCAGGTTTCTATGGCTGTCACTGTGCTGCAGAACCAATCCATGTCCTGCTGAATCTGGCTACATATTTTATAGAGGTAATTTCTAAATTAGTAAGAGTTATAATTTATGAGTTTGGATTGGATTTTGAAATTTAATGAATATTTAATATCTGATGAATTGTTTTCCTAGAACACGTATTGAGCCTGAATAATATTTTGAATTCAATAAATAAAATTGATATATATTTTTTGACATAACAAAATAACAAGTTAATAAAAAAAAAATCTAGCAAAAATGCTCATTGCTGATTTTCTTTTTGTTTTTGTATCTGTGGGTTGACAAGACCAGGGGGTGGTTGAAATTTCTGTTTCTTAAACCAAATAATATTTCAAAAGGGTGCACATATGAAACTATTGCATTTTTCTCAAAGACATTCTTTGTACTTTATGCTATTTAAAATGATCCCATCCAGAGATGGTATGTAACATCGCAATTGCTTTCTGAATCTGCCATCAGCAAGTTGTCAATACTACATCTGAGGAACTGTCTAACATAGCTATTGAAGCCTTGGTCTAGGATCTAGAAGGTACATTTCCATACTACAAAGTTTTTGAAAATCTCTCTACCCCGGCCAAAAAAACAGTACCCGTTGTTGAGAGGAAGTATCCAAAGTCTAAAAACCCAAAGCTGGTCTACTTCCTTCTCAAACTCTACCACACATCAGACTATGCTATTTTATCTAGGAAATTTTACTGGTTGCATCTATTTGGTAAAGATTACAAGCTGCTGGAGCCATACAGAATGAAAAAAAAATAACCCTCAAGATTTACATCCAAGGTTTTCATCAAAGGGTTCACTTATGAAATTGAAATGCATGTTGAAAATGTGGCCAAGAAGGCTGACTGTAAAAGTTTAACCTATATGAACAAATAAAGTAAGAACTTTTAAAGAATAGCCAACCCAAGTGCACGGGAAATGTATTATAGTGGCAAAAATTTAGGACCCAAATTACAATGATCAATTAGAACGGGGAGAGATAAAGAAGAGCAAGAAGGTAAGATTACGCTCCATTCAAGGAGAGTATGAAAGAAAAAGGACTTTATATCAAGGATCGACTGTTTGAGAATTCTTCCTGTTCATTACTCAGACAACTATTTCTCGCTGGTGTCCGGCTACGTTATTCCCATTAAGATCACTTTTAAGCTCCCTCCAGGTGTCAGGCCTTGAGTCTTCATGGCTGGAATTACCATGACTGTCCGTTAAGCTGGGTAAAGAATACTCTTTTAATGTTGTTTGAAACCTTGTGGAAGTATAAAATCCATTGAGGTCAAGTTTTACAGAGGAAATTATTATCACAAGTTCCCGGAATTCTTGGAAATAAATTTCCAACTTTTACATAATTGTCCTTTTTTGCATTGAGAAACATTTTTTACTTAAAGTTTTACCAGTGATACCAGGAATGAAGCAGCTAAATAAATTGAGAGAACCTTCTATATTTCTACCAATGTTATTTAGTTCTTCTTAGATGAAATACCTTCAAATTTTTAATATATGGTGTTGACTCCGTGTGTACATTCCTGAGATGGACCTTTTTATCATTTGCTTGTTTTTTATGTGTGCGCTTTCTCATTACTTTATGTCTTGATCAAGGGAGTGATGGAATGAGAGAATGATACAGAGAGGAAGGGTGTTTATTCAATTAAAAAAAAGGGTAAGGGATGAGTGAAAGAAATGCATTTGAATTTAGTTTGTTTAGCAAACTGAGAATTGGACTTCGAATTTGGATGCTTTGAAATCTAAAGTGTAAAATTCTATATAATTTTTGAATTGTCATTTTTTGTTAACATAAACAATAGAAATCAATATTATAAATTTCAAAAGTAAAATTTTGAGTAAATTCCAACTCAAAAATCATCATCTAAGTGTAATACAAGAGATAAAATTTCATTTGTGTATAACCTAGAAAGAGATGCAAAAAGAAATCTCATCAATGAATGAGAAAAATTAATGTTAGAATGGACATGTTTGGAAACAAAAAAGAAAAAGAAAAAAAAAAAAAAAAAAAAAAAGAGGAAAAGAAATAGGAAATGTTACTAAGAAGATTTAACTCCAAGTTGACAAGGAAGCATAAATGCCTTGCTTGCTTCTTTTGTTCCTTCTTTCTTTTGTTTTCTTTTGTGTTGGAGGAAGTATTTCTTCTTTGACACAATGACATGATAATCTATTGAGTTGGACAAGGTATATTTTCTTTGGCACAATAGCTTGATAATCCTATATATATATAGTAGAAGTTATAAATGGTTTTCATATGAACTTAGCCTTAAAAAATTCGATACAAAAAATAACTTGGAAGCTTCTCAAGGTGTGTTTTGAAGCCAAAATTGGATTCTTCTTGTTGTAAGTTTTTATAGTTGCTTACATAAATTTGTTCATATGTATGTGTGTTTTTGCATTGGTATTCATAAACAATAGTTACTTTGCTTACTTAAAATTTGTCATATAAATGTTAAATGTAGTAAGATTATATTGCACTTGTCACTATATTTTTATGAGATATATTACTCTAAATGGTTTGGTTTGTGTTACATTTGATGCAATTTTGATAAATAGTGCATCACTCAACTTTCTTTTATAAATCATTATTTTCTTGAATCATGTTTTTATTTTCTTGAATCATGTTTTTATTTAATATCTATTATAGGTTAATCACTTGCAAAATTTTAAAATAATTAGTTGCCATTTATTGTTACATTTATAAGGTAGCTGTTTGCTATATTTAAGAATGCAAAAAATTATAATCGCTCTTCATAGATTAGTGAGCTTTTCATGGCTAATCACCTTGATATTCAAAAAGAACAATAGATCAACTTAATATTTGATAAGCATGATAATTGGAGAAAGAAAATTAGTCTAACAATGGGGTTAACAAACTATTATTATGGGGAAAAGAAAGTATTGGGGAATATTACCTCAGTAAAAGTTACCGAACAGTCTAACTTGAACCAATTTTTATCAAATATTTGTTTTGTCCTTTATTAGTACTAAAATTGTTTACATTCGTTCTCAAACATTACCAGACACTTTTCCACCCAATTGATCACATGTGGGGAAGAGAGGAGTTGAACATAAATTCTTTTCAAAAAGAACATCTACTAGTACCACCGACTACCGAGCTAAAAAAATTCTTGGCAAAATATTAACATACATAAATGTTAAGGAGTGATAGACTTAGCATTAAAATATATATATATATATATATATATATATATTTGTTAAATGAAAAAACATCATCATGTTGCATAATTGGATTAATAGAACCAACCTAGCATAAGGTTTACATAAAACTCTAAGAGACTTTACTCTTTCATTTTTGTATCCCCATGCCACCTTTACTACTAAACTTTCTCCCGTAGATTTTGTTGGATTAACTTTGTTGTTATGAGTTGTAATGGATAACCTAGGTTAAGTAAAAGCTTGCATAAAGAAGTAACAATATATAAATATGAAGGCAAACTTAGTTGCACTATTTACTTATATATTGAATAAAGGCAAACATAGATATGTGTTAGATAATTTTAAATAAATGACAACGATTAACGTAAACAAGAAAAAAAAGTAAAAAAACAAATTATATTTTTTTCTAATAACAAGAATGGAGGATCAATTAAAAACATAGTTTGAATTTTTTTTGTGCAAACATTCTTACTATTTTATTTCGAACTTATAGATGCATTTCGTTTATTTTTTAAAAGAATCACGTTTATTTTTAATGAAATCAAGTAAAGTAATTCCTATTTACACAATACAGCAGTTTTTAGGCCTTTCACCGTCCACATTAAAAAATTAAAAATACCCAATACCCAACAAAAATAAATACCCACGGGCCACACCCAAGCCCCCCAAGGCCTCTAAAGAACATTCACGATCAAACTCCAACGAACCTGCTGTGCTGAGTCACGCCCAATACGTCTTTTTATTTTTTTACTTTTTACATTCAATTACTAATTCTAATTCATTTAGAACCATAAAAAGTAAAAACAAAATAGCTGCTATATATTCAACTCAAAAAAGCAGCAATTCTTATCACACTCTCTTTGTTTTTTTTTTATTTTTTATTTTTTATTATTATTTGGATTCACCCTTTCTACATATTATTATTTATGCCCTTTTTTCTTATTATTTATTTTATAAACTATAAATTTGATGATATGTCTGTCACTGTCACTGTCACTTTGCATGTCATACAATTAATTAAGAAGATAGATGGAGCAGCAACAACTTCTACATTTTATCCATCCTAAGCATCCCTTGGTCTTCAATCCAGACGACAAAAGAGGATATCATTGTTGGGGGTGCTGGGAACCGGTTTATGGTCCTAGCTACAGTTGTAGAGAGTCAGTATGCTATCACTACGGTCATCATAAATCCTGTGCGGAACTACCCCTTGGGTTGCACCATCCCTTGCATCCAATCCATCCTCTTATTCTCTTTCCTCCATGGACATATTCACGAGATAAAAGACAATTTTACAAATGCCAACTCTGTAAAGAATATAAAGATGTATACACTTATTGGTGTTCCCGTTGCAACTTCAACCTTCACATCACATTCGCTTCTTTAGCGCCCACCACCATGAAACCTGAATTCCACCACCACCCGTTGACCCCCATTTGGAAGCGGATCACCTTCACTTGCGATCTTTGCGGCAAAAAAGATGAAGGTATGCCCTATTTGTGTAATCCATGCGGTTTCTGGATTCATGGAAGATGTTCTCTTTTCCCATGCAAAGTCAAAGTTGTGCATCACAAGCACCTTCTCCACCTCACCCATTCTTCTCTTGAATTCCATCAATCTGACTCCCGATTTTGTCAAATCTATGCTCAAGAGGTGGACACATGCTATGGGCTTTACTATTGCTCCAGATGTGATTTCATTGCCCACCTCAATTGTGCTATGGGAAACAAGGAGAACATAAATTTGCAAGAATTTAAAGATGAGGATGAAGTTTTAGAGCTCAATGAATCGGTTGACTCAACTTACAAAGTTAAAAAATGCAATATGAGGGAGGGTGGAATTCAAATAGCTGTAGAAATCAAATGCTTCAGTCATAAGCATGACTTAATGCTTACCGAGCAGCTTCTAAAGAACCAAAAATGTGATGGCTGTGTAAGACCCATTCTCCCCCCGTTTTATAGTTGCGTAAAGTGTAGCTTCTTTCTTCATGAATCTTGTGCTAATTTACCAAAAACAAAGCGACACCCACTTCATCAACACCCACTATCCCTGCTCCCAATGAAACCAAGTAAGGATTTTAGGTGTTATGCCTGTCATCGTAAATGCAATGGCTTCACCTATTCGTGTGAGACATGCCGTTTTAGACTTGATGTTCAATGTAGTATGATCTCAGAAATCCTTACCCACCCTGGTCATGATCACACACTTATTCTCTCTAGTGTTGAATCTTCTCAGAATTGCAGTTGTTGTGATTTTAGAACTTACCCAATATTCCGTTGTACCACTTGTGCATTTGCTTTGGACTTCAGATGTACTATACTACCACATTCTATAAGATACAAGCAACATGAGCATCCCTTCGCTCTCAGTTATAAAGCTGAAGATAACTCTGGTGAAAATTATTGTGATATATGTGAAGAAAAACGAGACTTAAAGTATTGGTTTTACTACTGTGAGGATTGCAGTTATCTTGCTCATCCAAAATGTATAATTGGGAAATATCCAAATTACAAGTTTGGAGGTACTTACACATTTGACTGTCACTCCTACCCTCTTACTTTCATTGAGGAAACTAAGGACTGCCCTCGATGTAACAAATGTAATGATTCTTGTGAAAAGTTGATCTATCAATGTGCTCAGTGTAATTTCTACATCCATAAGAGTTGTTTATAAAAAAGGACAAATGTGTTTTTATTTTATACTAGATGTAGTCCACGTAAGTTTTGGTGCATGGAATTCATCAAATGACAATGCAGTAATTCTTTTCAATGCTCTTTCTGGGCATCATGGTTCAAATACAACGTAAATACATTGTACCAACTCATGCTTGTTTGTGTGTGGTTGTACCCTGCCTTGTTCACTTCTGTTAGAAACAATAAGCTTGCTAATAATAGGACTTTTCAGTTTTCAATGTTTTAGGGTATTACATTGTTTAGCAATGGAAGTTGGATTTCAGTGTGGAACATAAAGTTCAGGGTTGATGAACAAATACTAGAAATAAAAGGCAAACTTCCGGCATCTCTTATCGGCTGTGTATGTCTACTTTTTCCTCTATTTTTTTATTTCTATTCAATTCCAATTGCATTCATTTTTCTTGAGCTCACATTAATTTTCTGTCTTCTTCTTCTGCATTAGATGAGCATCCGTTATTTTGAAGAGGGAAATGAGCAATTAGAGTCAAAACATGAATGCAAAGATTCAATAGCTTTTTAAGTTATTATTTATCAACATCTTTTATGTCATTAATTTTAGTCATTGATATTCTTGCTATTATTGTTATTTCTATGAAAGCTCAATTATGCATGATTTAATTATCATTGATGGTGAGGTTCTTTTCTTTTTGGTTTACTCAACATCAATTTTATACATCATCTTAGTAAGAATATTGGCCCGGTATCTTAATATAAAGGCACAACATGTACTTTGTAAATGTTGATGTTAAGAACATGGTGATTTGGGAGCAACAATTATTAATAACATGGCTGGTTGAGTTATATAGTTTAATTGAATGTACTCCAAGTTCAAGGTAATCTTTAAAACCTTTTTGGGCAAAGAGACTACAAATCTTGTCTAATAAGTTCAGGGCTTAGTTTAGAAAATGTTGGTCAATTTTTAAGCATTCTAGTACTGTCCCATTGTGTTATTATTATAATTTTAGTAATGTTGTGATATGCCTGTTCTGATCATCTAAGTCAGTTCTCTTTTTCATTGCCTAATCCTTATGTTATTTGGTTTTAGTCTCCTGATTACTGTGCAATTAACATAACCATTATTTGCCACCATGGGACTGAATATTTGGGGTCTCTTGAGCTTCTTTATATTCCTCTTTTTGTTGTTAAATAATTTAAGGTACTATTTTCTCCCCTCAAATTTAAAGTTAGGTTAGGTTGTTGTGCTTCTGCTTTCCACACAAATGAGTTCCAAGCCTCTTCATTCTGAAAATCCACCCTGACATTTACATTGGTTTTCATTTGCCTGCACACTTCCAAAGTTTTTAGATTTCGTTATTGGTTTTGGAATTCTACATAGTTTAGAAAATTGAAAGGATATGCAATAATTCCTATCGAGAGTGTTAGTCCCACATTGGTAAGAAAAGAAACAAGGAGATGATATAGTCCCTATACATTGGGTGGTGTAGTTTTTGTTTTGTGCTTGTAGGAGTTTGATATCAAAGATTTGTCTCGTGTTTAGTGTGAGAGATTTGCGAGAGGTTTGGTTGTCATCCTGTTTTAAGTAATTTTGCATTAGCAATTGCTATATTCTATAGATAAAATTTATATACAATACCTTAGATGCATTACATTAGGTTCTCTTTATGTTAGTTGCAGTATCCTTTTTAATTTTAATTTTAATTACTTCTACAATACTTGTCACTACTGATTAGTGATTATACCTACTGATTGTTTTGAGGCTAAATAAATGTGTTGATATTATCAAACTACAGCCGGTCACTGATTATCTATGTTTCTTGAATTTTAGTAGTGATGTGCTAAGCTGTGCTTATTTTTTCATTCTAATTTATTTTTCGTTTTTCCTTTGCCCAAGCTATATCCATTCAGTTGTTGATTAGGAATGATTAATTGTTGTTTGGTACAAGTACTCAAGCATTCTAACAAAATTGCCAATGTTCTGAACAATCATTAATAATATATTATTCTTTACTTTTGATAATGTATCTGGGTATATTGTATCTAGTATTAACGGAATATTACTAGCCCACGCAAATAAATATATCATAATAATTGAGTAAAATGATTTTCTATGAATCATAATTATTTCACTTGGGAACTTAATGATGTAATGTATATGTACTTTATTATTTATCTGTGGTTTCTTTCATTGTACAAATTTTCTTTTATTCTTACTATTGAGGTTCCATTTTGTAGGGAATGTTTAGATCCATTTGAAAAACTAGAGTGCGAAGCATTTGACATCTTTGTTAGTGAGGTTCTCTGCGTTGGCAAAGGTACTGCTGCATTAATTTTATTCTAGAATATACTTGATGGATCCATTCTTACCATATTGCTTGCACACACCTACCCTTGGTCATTATCATGTGCACAAAGTACTTTTTTGCTATTCTACCTATTTCTGATGATCATAAGCTACTCCCTCTGTTGATTATTCATATTTGGTAAACTTAGAAATGTTTGTTCAATCATATTACCATACTCTAAAAAATTTTATAATTAAAAAATTACTACATCAAGGGATTATCAACCTTTTGGGATGAGTGTACAATCATATTTTTGAAAATCACTTTACAAAAATAATTTTCCATTTGATGGTTATCATTTAAATTATTTTTCCAATCAAACTGTGATATCTTTTGTTTTTCCTCCCTCACTCATCTATGCAATTTTCAAATCATTTGCTGTGTCCATATTCTTGTGTAAAAAGGGCCCCTCATGCCTTCTCATTTGCTTCTACTAAGTGCTAGGGTGTCTTCTCAAGGTTGGTTTTCTCTTATTTTTCCATTCCTTGTGAGCTTGTGTGTTGTTAGAGTATTCGTTCTAGGCCCACTTCCCCAATACCTTATGCTATATGTAATCAATTGTACTATTATACCACCAAATGTTCTATACTTATGTACCTCTGTACTATCCTAACGAGGTTGAGAGCTTATATAAAGGTTGCTCTTGTGAATAGTGCCAAGGCAGCTTATCGTTGAACTATATCGTCTCAAACAAGAGCCCGGGCAATCTATTGATAATTTTTTTTTCCACACATGCAATATCTGTGGGATCAAATTTCACCATATGAACCAACATGGATTATGCACGCAATGCCCAATATTTTGTGAATATCGGGATCAACTGAAAAAGTTTCTCCTTTGCCTTCAATTGAAAAAGTTTTCAAGGAGCTTGTACAAGAGGTAACGTTTACAAGTCTTACTATCTCAGCCTTGTAACACAATCTTGGCCAAATCATCCCCTGATCCGCCTTTAGCATCTACAGTTCATTAGAATGAGCACTATGATCACTTTGGCTCTCAGTGATCTAACTCTAAATATGATCATTCTCACTTTTGCACCTTTTGTAGGATTTGAGGCCATTTTATTGAATACTGTCGAAAGCATGCCCATGTCACTCAATCCTCAGCTTCCAAGGCCAACATCAACAGCATATTGTTGCATCCTCCAACCCCATCACCCAACATGAGTAGTTTTGGCAAGTCTTCCAACTCATGTTTACATTAACGGCAGCTGACCTAAAGACTCTTATCAATAACATTTTGTATTATTTGGACATATACTGTTGTTGGACATACTTTATTATGTTGAATATGAACTATACTATAGCTGGATATGGATTATTGGACTCATTTCGTTATTGGACATATGACACTTAATTAATCATTCTAATGGACATTACTTAATATACATAATAATGACGCTCAACTCATCATTTAATCAAAACTATTCAATTAAACATATTATTTATTTATTTCAACAATTATCACGACTTTTAGACTTTGGGTTTTATTTATTTTGTAGGGTTAAAAATGCACCGGAAGCCATTGGTCTGTGCAGCCCAATATTGAGTTTCGGATTGAACTCCCCAAAACAAATCCGGGTCTAGCAAATTAGCAATGTCACCCCTCCAGCGGAAGACACGTGGCTATGCGCAAAAATGGCCCTCAACAACAATCAAGCTCAATCAATTATTGAAGCTCACAACTTTTTACTTCTAAGAGCCTTCACTTAGAAAACAACTACTTTTTGCCATTTTGGAGCTAATAGAGACATCACCACTAACTATGGACTCATAATTGCTTTATTTTATGATATGCAAATGGAAATCAACACTGTTTTATTTAACTCATCATTATTGTTGAATTTCTTGATGTTGATATGAAGCAAATTGATAATGAAAAATTTCTGCGTTTCTTTTATATATGAACAAAATGGTGGATTCATAAGTATTTGTAGAGCATAAGAAAGGTCATAAAATCTTCCATGTAGCTATTTTGTTATTGTTGCATCTCATGTGTTTGGTAAAATTCCTTTTCTTATATTTTATTCTCAGAATTGTATATTTTTATTTTTGGTCATTCTATTACAAATAATCAACATCTCTACCATCAAATTTCATATTGATCTAAGCTTTCTTGGTAAGCTTCTAATTTACTTAGCTGATCATCTTTAGGAAAAAACCAAAAGGAGAATAAGATAAAATATAGTTTACTTGAGAACATCATTATGCTATTAATGTTTTTATGTATAAATACTTGAGTAACTAGAATTTTTTTTTTTGTTGGCACTTATTATTATTCCAATTATCCTTATATCTAGACCCTTAGATTAATTTTTGGGAGTTCAAAGTGATAGCTTAGTAGTAATGACATCTTTTGTGGTGTTCCATTATTTACTTAAATATTACATATATACAATGCTTATTTCATTTAACATTTTTGAATTAATATTTTTTTAATTCATTTTCCCCTTTTAGTCTCCTTGCAAGCCTTGAAATTGCACAACTTCTATTATAACAGTTAGCACCAAATTAAGCTTATTTTTGTGGGAACAACAAATGCAAGTAATCATGTAGTTTATAAATTTAAAGGCTATATGCTGTGGGATTTGTTAATATGTGATAATTTAAAACCCAATTTCAAATAACACATATTGAATTTTTAAAAATATACAATGTATAATATAATTCAATAATGTTCGAATAAAAATTATGATATCAAATTTTCCCGTGCACTGCACGGGTCTGTGATTAGTTTGCGTAAATGGCAAGCACTTGAAGCATTTCAGCTCACTGAAATAACAAGCAATCCAAAGAACAAAGCCACCAGGCAATTACTCATACTTATATTAGCAATCAAAGAAGCTACATCGGAAAAGCTTCCGGTTGATGTGTCAGTGCTCAAAATGACCACCATCCAATTTTCCTCAAAGCCAATCTCGGCCCCGATGTAGCTGGAATCATTAAGATATTTTGCATATTGAGAATTTGTATAATTAGAAAGGACCGCAGTTGGGTGTAATTTGGGCATACAAATAGGCAGTATTTCCCCATCAAGTGTGTTGTTGCCAGTTATTTTTCTCAAAAAAAATCTCCCAAAGATTTTGTTGGGTTAGCTTTGTTGTTATGAGCTTTAATGGGTAACCTTGGTTAAGTAAAAGCTTGCATAAGGAAATTACAATATATAGATATGAAGGCAAACTTAGTTGCACTATTTACTTACATATTGAATAAAGGTAAACATAGATATGTGTTAGATGGTTTTAAATAAATGATAACGATTGACATAATCAAGAGAAAAAAAAAAAGTAAAAAACAAATTATTATTTTTCTAATAACAAGAATGGAGGGTCAATTAAAAACATAGTTTTAATTTTTGTTGTGCAAACATTCTTACTATTTTATTTCTAACTTTTAGATGCATTCCGTTTATTTTTAAAAAAATCACGCACTCTCTCTGATTTTTATTTATATTTGGATTCACCCTTTCTACATATTATTATGCCTTTTTTCTTATTATTTTATAAACAATAAATTTGATGATATGTCTATCATTGTCACTGTCACTTTGCATGTCATACGAATAAAGAAGATAGATGGAGCAACAGCAGCAGCTTCTACATTTTATCCATTCTTAGCATCCCTTGGTCTTCAATCCAGAAGATAGAAGTGGACGTTCTTGTTGGGGGTGTGATGAACGAGTATATGGACCTAGCTACAGTTGTAAAGAATGCGGAGGGATTTGGGTTCATCATAAATCATGTGCAGAACTACTCCTTGGGTTGCACCATCCCTTGCACCCAATCTATCCTCTTATTCTCTTCTCCACTATTATGGGCATATAACGGTGAGGACAAACAACTTTACAAATGCGAACTCTGCAAAGAAGATTGTGAGGAATACACTTATCGGTGTTCCCGCTGTGACTTCAACCTTCACATTACATGCGCTTCTTTAGCACCCACCACCATGGAACCTGAATTCCACCACCACTCGTTGACCCCCGTTTGGAAGTGGATCACTTTCACTTGTGACATTTGTGGCGTAGAAGACAAAGGTATGCCCTATTTGTGTAATCCATGCGGTTTTTGGATTCATAGAAGATGTCCTCTTTTCCCACACAAAGTCAAAGTTATGCATCATAAGCACCTCCTCCACCTCACCCATTCTTCTCTTGAGTTCCATCAATCCAACTCCCGATTTTGTCAAATCTGTGGTCAAGAGGTGGACACATGCTATGGGTTTTACTATTGCTCCAGATGTGATTTTGCTGCCCACCTCAATTGTGCTATGGGAAACAAGGAGAACATAAATTTGCAAGAATTTAAAGATGAGGATGAAGTTTTAGAACTCAATGAATCGGTTGACTCAACTTACAAAGTCAAAAAATACAATAAGAGGGAGGGTGGAATTCAAATAGCTGCAGAAATCAAACACTTTAGTCATGAGCATGACTTAATGCTCACCAAGTAGCTTCTAAATAACCAAAAATGCGATGGGTGCGTAAGAGCTATTCTCCCGCCGTTTTATAGTTGCGTAAAGTGTAGCTTCTTTCTTCATGAATCTTGTGCTAATTTACCAAAAAAAAGCGACACCCACTTCATCAACACCCACAATCCCTGCTCCCAATGAAACCAAGTAAGGATTTTAGGTGTTATGCCTGCCATCGTAGATGCAATGGCTTCACCTATTGGTGTGTGACATGTCGTTTTAGACTTGATGTTCAATGTAGTATGATCTTAGAAATCCTTATCCACCCTGGTCATGATCATAGACTTATTCTCTCTAGTGTTGAATCTTCTAAGAATTGTAGTTGTTGTGATTCTAGAACTTACCCAATATTCTATTGTACCACTTGTGCATTTACTTTGGACTTCAGATGTGCTACACTACCACATTCTACAAGATACAAACAACATGAGCATCCCTTTGCTCTCAGTTATAGAGTTGAAGATAACTCTGGTAAATATTATTG
Source organism: Quercus lobata (assembly GCF_001633185.2). NCBI lineage: Eukaryota > Viridiplantae > Streptophyta > Magnoliopsida > Fagales > Fagaceae > Quercus > Quercus lobata. The sequence continues at coordinate 6,696,027 of NC_044906.1, read as the reverse complement.
TGATATCTGTGAAGAAGAACGGGACTCAAAGTATTGATTTTACTACTATGAGGATTGTAGTTATCCTGCTCATCCAAAATGTATTATTGGGAAATACCCAAATTACAAGTTTGGAGGTACTTACAAATTTGGCTGTCACTCACACCCTGTTACTCTCATTGAGGAAACTAAAGACTGCCCTCGATGTAGCGAATGTAATGATTCTTGTGAAAAGTTGATCTATCACTGTGCTTAGTGTAATTTCTACATCCACAAGAGTTGTTTATAAAAGGGACAAATGTGTTTTTAATTTATACTAGATGTAGTCCACGTAAGTTTTTTGGTGCGTGGAATTCATCAAATGACAATGTAATAATTCTTTTCAATAATCTTTCTTGGCATCATGGTTCAAATACAATGTAAATACATTGTACCAACTGAAGCTTGTTTGTGTGTGGTTGTACCCTACCTCATCCACTTTTGTTAGAAACAATAAGCTAGTTGATAGTAGGAATTTTCAGTTTTCAATGTTTTATGGTAGTACATTGTTTAGCAATGGAACTTTGATTTCAGTGTGGAACATAAAGTTCAGGGTTGATGAACAAATATTGGAAATAAAAAGGCAAATTTCTGGTATCTCTTATCAGCTATGTATGACTAGTTTTCCCTCTATTTTTTATTTCTATGCAATTCCAATTGCATTCATTTTTCTTGAGCTCACATTAATTGTCTATGTCTTCTTCTTCTGCATTAGGTGAGCATCAGTTATTTTGAAGAGGGAAAAGAGCAATTAGAGTCAAAACATGAATGCAAAGATTCAATAGCATTTTAAGTTATTATAGATTTACATGTTTATTGTGGGGACGCGATTCGTGGCGGACCGTAACAGTGTTGGGTTCGCACGTAAAAAGGCCCCAACAATATTATTTGTAGAGCGTGGGTTTGAAAGGCTAGGCCTTGATCGACAAGCGGTGGGTTTTTCATGGTATTCGTGCGTGTCTAGGTAATCTTCACCCATGGAGTCTTTCTCCTGGAGGTGGGCTGGGAGGCTCTGGTTTTTGGCCATTTTTCCCAGCCCCCCCTTTAGGTTACTGATTTTTCCTTTTTATATTCGCCAGTGTTCACTGTCCTTCGTCCACGTATAGGGTCAACATTTCCAAGGTTGATATTTGTCCCATCAGCCTATACTCAAAGTCGTTGGGGGTGGTTGTAAAAGCCAAAGAATGCGGCTCTGTCAGGTTCAGAGCATTGAATGGCAGTAAGGGCAGCTTTCCCTTGATATTTTAGATCTTTCTTCCAAGTTTCAGTCCTATACCGTTTTTACCCTTCTTTCTGGGGGTACCTTGGGTCTGCCGAGGACTAAACTGCCCTCGGCGGTATCTAAAGGATATTTTGTCGAGTTCGGGTCATAGCCCTCCTCGGCCTGGGCCTTTGGGGTTCTCCCCGGGTAGATGGGCCTGGCCCATAAATCATTTAGGCCCCACAATAGCCCCTCAAAACCCGGCTGTCCAACCTCTTGGTTGGAAAGGGGGGTTTTGGTGATGCCGAACCTCTCCCTACGGCCCAATCAATTCGGCCTATTAATAATGCCGGCGGCTCTTCATCTGCCCAAGAAATGCACCGGTCCGCGAGACAGTCTTTTGACTTTGCTCTTGGTGCGTTCTTATCGTTTGGGTATTCGAAACGCGCTTTTAATGACCTCTATTTACGGAACTACTTTAATTCAACGGTTTGTTTTGATGAGGTGGAGAAGTGGAACCGGCATGTTCGTGTTTGCAGATTCCTTTGGAGATCTGTACCTATTAAATGCCCCCCCCCCCCCCGCTCCGCCCTTTGTATAAGAAAGAAGGGAGGAGGTTATTTGTTTTTGTAAAGAATCCCTTTTCATCCTTCTGAGATTTGAAATACTTGGCTTCTCTTAAGGTTCATTTTACCCACTGGTTTATACATTAAATCACAGTACACTCTCCATAACAAATGATGAAGAAACCATACCCCTCCTCAAAGCGTCACGTTCTAATAAAGCTCGAAATGGCCCGGTCAGGGCAAGGATGGCGGAGGCTTAAGGTTCGTCTTACCTTCCTTTCAGCCAAAATCCGAAGCAGGGGCTCGTCACATCAAACTTTCGGCATGACTGAGTCGAGAACACCCATCATCAGTACCAACCTAGCTCTCATGAGCATACCTAATATGGCTCCAGTGTGTTGGGAGTCAGGATCGAGGCAGGGACTAAGTGTCTCTGCTTCTTCTTCTCTTTGTTCACTGGTGGCCCTTTCCGCCTCCCTTTCTTAGTCTTCCCAGCACCAGATCCATTCTGGTGCTTTCTCTTTTCCCTCTTTTGCTCCTTTTCTTTCTTTTCATCTCTTCTCTCTTCTTCTCCTCCTTCTTTACTCATGTCCTCCATCTTCTTCATTCATCTCCTCCATCTTCTTCATTGATTTCTTCCTTACTATTTCCTTCTCCTTCATCTCTTTCCAAAGAAGGTTCTTCTCTTAGTACGAGCAACATTGAGGCAGAGATTGGAGAAACTTTTGAAGACGAGTTTAAGAGACGCCTGACAGTTTACTTATCTGTACTACGGTTGTAATTGTTGCTTAGGCAGTTCACGTTTTGTATAGGCTTGTTTGAGCCCCTTTTTGTATGTTGTAATAATTTTTCATATTAATAAAAATTGTTGCTTATCTCATTTCGCATGTTATGTCTCTAAGTTTTTATAAATTTGCAAGCGCTGCTCGGCACAATAATATAGCATCTGAATCAATGACGACTAAGACCAAAATACTAGATAATAAAAAGATGTCGCCATAACTTTAATAGAAGTGCTTGGCACGATAAGACCGACCAGTGAAAAGTAACACTTACCCCATGCTAGCCGAGGAGAAAAACGAAGGTTTGATGCCGTGTGAGGAATAACCATTTGGAGATATATCACTCGCTAAATGAACAGCCTTCTTATACGACTGAATGCTGAGGCGTTCCACCACCTTCCTTACACCTTTATTGGCCTTAGCTTTTTTAGGGTGTTTAAGCCGTGGATGAAGTGACCTGACATTTTTATCAAGTAGCCCATCTTACGAACTTCAAATCTTTTCTTATCTGAGTAGTCGGTTTCCCCATAGGCTCGAGTCCGAGGACCATGCAAGGCCTTGGTTCTGTCCAAAACTTATAATAATAATAATTTTTTATACTTGGTTTCCCCATAGGCTTGAGTCCGAGGACCATGCAAGACCTTGGTTCTGTCCAAAACTTGTAATAATAATAATTTTTTATACTTGGTTTCCCCATAGGCTTGAGTCCGAGGACCATGCAAGGCCTTGGTTCTGTCCAAAACTTGTAATAATAATAATTTTTTATACTTGGTTTCCCCATAGACTTGAGTCCGAGGACCATGCAAGGCCTTGGTTCTATTTATCCCTTTTCCTCAGTATCTCTCAAGCTGCCGAGCAGGAGGTTGTCCTCGGCAACGGTTATTCCCCGGCGTGGGCCGTAGTCCGTGGGTCATCATGTAGAACGGGCCTGGGCCGCGAATTTACTAGGCCCACAGATTTAGAGGCATTTCCGTAGTCTTTGACCACGTGGTACTTTCTGGCGTCCCAGTGCTCGAGGTGTGCCTTCTCCAGACTCCTTTAATCTCATGGTCGCAGCTGACGTTGGAAATCGAGCCGGAGACATTTTGTCTGTAGCGCTTCTTGGGACGCTGCGTGAATTAAATGCCACTACCTCATCTTTTCAAATAAATAGGAGAGAAAGTTGCTTTACCTACGCACAAATCCTTAGGGAAAAAGAACTTTCTCCACCGCAGAGGCGCCGTGTCCTCCCGAGACTCAAAGGAGTGATGTACGGGCCAAGGAAGCATAAACTCAAGAGAAATTTCCACTTCGACAGAGGGGAAAGGGTGTTTCCCCCTCTTTTAGTCAAAATCCGAAGCAGGTTCTGGTCATGCCAGATTTTTGGTATGTCCGAAGAAGGAATTTCCACCATCAGCGCTGTCTACCTTGTAGCCGGCAAATTTTTGCGGGGGCTTCCCAACTTCCGGCTCCCTGCACCTTTTCTGTAGATGGTGTTAGCCTGAGGTCAGGTTCTTTGGCTGCCTGAGTTATGGGCATGTAGAAGCGTCGAGGAATAGTTTCCTCAGACGACATCTTGGAACAGTAGCCAATCTCTCCTCTGAGCTATCTCCTCGGCTTTATCTTCACTCTTTTGTACTTTTCTTTTGCTTACGTAGTTAACTCTAATGTAAGCTTGTTTCAGCTTTTTAACTGTACACTGTACTGTTCTTTTGTCTTAATAAAAGATGTGTTTATTTCTTTATACATACTTTTTTTTTTTTTTTTTGCAACAACTACTTTGTGCATGAATATTAAATCTAAGCTTGCCCTTAATTATATTCCGGGCAGAAAAATGCCTTAACACAGATTCCCTCTAGTTTAAACTCACAAGTATTATCAAGTATAACAATGGTAATCCTCAATAAATTGAACTCTTGGAACTAACCGGGATAACTGCTGAGTGCTGCGCGATGCACGCCAGACCCATGTCCAAAACTTAGCTTTCATCATCCAGGTAGTTGGTTTCCCCTGAGGCTTGGGTCCGAGGACCATGCAATGCCTTGGTTCTGTCCAAAACCTAGTTTCATCATCCAGGTAGTTGGTTTCCCCTGAGGCTTGGGTCCGAGGACCATGCAATGCCTTGGTTCTGTCCAAAACCTAGTTTTCATCATCCAGGTAGTTGGTTTCCCCTGAGGCTTGGGTCCGAGGACCATGCAATGCCTTGGTTCTGTCCAAAACCTAGTTTTCATCATCCAGGTAGTTGGTTTCCCCTGAGGCTTGGGTCCGTGGACCATGCAATGCCTTGGTTCTGTCCAAAACCTAGTTTTCATCATCCAGGTAGTTGGTTTCCCCTGAGGCTTGGGTCCGAGGACCATGCAATGCCTTGGTTCTGTCCAAAACCTAGTTTTCATCATCCAGGTAGTTGGTTTCCCCTGAGGCTTGGGTCCGTGGACCATGCAATGCCTTGATTCTGTCCAAAACCTAGTTTTCATCATCCAGGTAGTTGGTTTCCCCTGAGGCTTGGGTCCGTGGACCATGCAATGCCTTGGTTCTGTCCAAAACCTAGTTTTCATCATCCAGGTAGTTGGTTTCCCCTGAGGCTTGGGTCCGTGGACCATGCAATGCCTTGGTTCTGTTCAAAACCTAGTTTTCCTTGGCGCTGGAACTTGGTTTTAAGGGTATTAGCTCCTCGGCCAAGCCCCTAGAACTATTCGCGTGATTAACGCTGACAAACGTAGCCCCTAATCAAGAAGCATAGCCCCTAGCGGAACTTTACGCTGGAGATGGAACTTGGTTTTAAGGGAGTTAGCTCCTCGGCCAAGCCCCTAGCGTTTATCCATACGATTAACTCTACCAAGCGCCTAGTTTGCTCTTTACGGGGGACCTTGGCTTTGTGGGAGTTAGCTCCTCAGTCAAGCCCCTAGTCAAGGAACTTAGTCCCTAACAAGACTTTATACTAGAACCTTATAACCCACGGTTAGAAATAACGCCGGAATTCTCTCGACCCACCGCCTATACCAACACACAAGCCTTCCCCACAGACGGCGCCAATTGTGGGGACGCGATTCGTGGCGGACCGTAACAGTGTTGGGTTCACACGTAAAAAGGCCCCAACAATATCATTTGTAGAGCGTGGGTTTGAAAGGCTAGGTCTTGATCGACAAGCGGTGGGTTTTTCGTGGTATTCGTGCGTGTCTAGGTAATCTTCACCCATGGAGTCTTTCTCTTGGAGGTGGGCTGGGAGGCTCTGGTTTTTGGCCATTTTTCCCAGCCCTCCCTTTAGGTTACTGATTTTTCCTTTTTATATTCGCCAGTGTTCACTGTCCTTCGTCCACGTATAGGGTCAACATTTCCAAGGTTGATATTTGTCCCATCAGCCTATACTCAAAGTCGTTGGGGGTGGTTGTAAAAGCCAAAGAATGCGGCTCTGTCAGGTTCAGAGCATTGAATGGCAGTAAGGGCAGCTTTCCCTTGATATTTTAGATCTTTCTTCCAAGTTTCAGTCCTATACCGTTTTTACCCTTCTTTCTGGGGGTACCTTGGGTCTGCCGAGGACTAAACTGCCCTCGGCGGTATCTAAAGGATATTTTGTCGAGTTCGGGCCATAGCCCTCCTCGGCCTGGGCCTTTGGGGTTCTCCCCGGGTAGATGGGCCTGGCCCATAAATCATTTAGGCCCCACATTTATCAACATCTTTTATGTCATTAGTTTTAATCACTGATATTATTACTATGATTGTTATTTCTATAAACGCTCAATTATGCATGATTTAATTATCATTGATAGTGAGGTACTTTTCTTTTGTGTTTTCTCAACATAAATTTTATATATCGTCTTAGTAAGAATATTGGCCTGATATTTTAATTTGAAGGCACAAAATGTACTTTGTAAATATTGATGTTAAGAACATGGTGATTTGGGAGCAACAATTGTTAATAACATGGCTGGTTGAGTTATATAGTTCAATTGAATATCCACCAAGTCCAAGGTAATCTTCAAAACCTTTTTGGGCAAAGAGACTACAAATCTTGTCTAATAAGTTCAAGGCTTAGTTTAGAAAATGTTGGTCAGGCCTTTCCTGGTTTGAGGATCTCATTGTTACATAATACTTATAAAATTTCAAGGAAAAATAATTTTCTATGACTTACCTATGTACTTGTGTTCAAAAAGTCATTCTTTTGGTTCTTTTCCCTTAATTTTTAAGCATTCTTGTACTGTCCCATTGTCTTATTTTATTATAATTTTAGTAATGTTTTGATATGCCTGTTCTGATCATCTAAGTCAGACCTCTTTTTCATTGCCTAATTCTTATGTTATTTGGTTTTAGTCTCCTGATTACTGTGCGATTAACATAACCATTATTTGCCACCATGGGACTGAATACTTGGCATCTCTTGAGCTTCTTTGTATCACTATTTTTGTTGTTAAATAATTTAAGGTACTATTTTCTCCCCTCGAATTTTAAGTTAGGTTAGGTTGTTGTGCTTTTTCTTTCCACACAAATGAGTTCCAAGCCTTTTCGTTCTGAAAATCCACCTTGAAATTTACATTGGTTTTCATTTACTTGCACACTTCCAAAGTTTATAGATTTTGTTATTGGTTTTGGAATCCCACATAGTTTAGAAAATTAAAAGGAGATGCAATAATTCCTATCAAGAGTGTTAGTCCCACATTGGTAAGAAAAGAAATAGGGAGATGATATAGTCCCTATACATTGAGTGGTGGTGTAGTTTTTGTTTTGTGCTTGTAGGAGTTTGATATCAAAGATTTGTCTTGTGTTTAGCGTGAGAGGTTTGGTTGTCATCTTGTTTTAAGTAATTTTGCATTAGCAATCGCTATATTCTATGGATAAAATTTAGATACAGTACTTTAGGTGCATCACATTAGGTTTTCTATATGTTATTTGTAGTATCCTTTTTTAATTTTAATTTTTAATTGCTTCTACAATACTTGTCACTACTGATTAGTGATTACACCTACTGATTGTTTTGGGGCTAAAAATATGTGCTGATATTATCAAACTACAGCCAATCACAAATTATTGAAAGGTAAACCCGTTGCTATGTTTCTTGAATTTTAGTAGTAATGTGCTAAGCTGTGCTTATTTATTTATTTTTTTTTCATTTTAATTTATTCTTCCTTTTTCCTTTGCCCAAGCTATATCCATTCAGTTGTTGAGTAGGATGATTAATTGTTGTTTGGTACAAGTACTCAAGCATTCTAACAAAACTGCCAACTTTCTGAACAGTTATTAATAATATATTGTTCTTTACTTTTGATAATGTATCTGGGTATAATGTATCCAGTATTAACTGAATTTTACTAGCCTAGCTCACACGCAAATAAATATATCATAATAATTGAGTAAAATGACTTTCTATGAATCATACTTGGGAACTTAATGATGTAATCTATATGTACTTTATTATTTATCTGTTGTTTATTTCATTGTACATTTTTTCTTTTATTCTTACTATTGAGGTTCCATTTTGTAGGGAATGTTTAGATCCATTCGAAAAACTAGAGTGTGAAGCATTTGATATCTTTGTTAATAAGGTTCTCTGTGTTGGCAAAGGTACTGCTGCATTAATTTTATTCTAGAATATACTTGATGGATCCATTCTTACCATATTGCTTGCACACACCTACCTTTGGTCATTATCATGTGCACAAAGTACTCTTTTGCTATTCTACCTATTTTTGAAGATCATAAGCTACTCCCTCTGTTGATTATTCATATTTGGTAAACTTAGAAATGCTTGTTCAATCATATGACCATACACTAGAATATTTAATAATAAAAAATTACTACATTAAGGGATTATCAACCTTTTGGGATGAGTGTACAACCATATTTGTGAAAATCACTTTACAAAAATAATTTTCCATTTGATGGTTATCATTTAAATTATTTTTCCAATCAAAATGTGATATCTTTTCCTTTTCCTCTCTCGCTCATCTATGCAATTTTCGAATCATCTGCAGGGTGTCCATATTCATGTGTAAAAAGGGCCCCTCATGCCTTCTCGTTTGCTTCTATTGGAAATGCTTGGGTGTCTTCTCAAGGTTGGTTAATTCTCTTATTTTTCCATTCCTTGTGAGCTTGTATGTTGTTAGAGTATTTGTTCTAGGCCCACTTCCCCAATACCTTATGCTATATGTAATCAATTGTACTATTATACTACCAGCTGTACTGTACTTATGTACCTCTATACTTTCCTAACAAGGTTGAGAGCTTATATAAAGGTTGCTCTTGCGAATAGTGCCAAGGCAGCTCATGCTTGAACTATATCGTCTCAAACAAGAGCCAGGGCAATCTATTGATGATTTTTTTTTTCCACACATGCAATATCTGTGGGATCAAATTTCACCATATGAACCAACATGGATTACAGATGCAATGCCCAAAATTTTGTGAATATCGGGATCAACTGAAAAAGTTTTCTCCTTTGCTTTCAATTGAAAAAGTTTTCAAGGAGCTTGTATAAGAGGTAACATTTACAAGTCTTACTATCTCGGCCTTGTAACACAATCTTGGCCACATCATCCCTTGATCCGCCTTCAGCATCTGCAATTCGTCAGAATGAGCACTATGATCGCTTTGGCTCTCAGCGATCTAACTCTAAATATGATCATTCTCACTTCTGCACCTTCTGTAGGATACTTTCGAAGGCATGCCCATGTCACTCAATCCTTAGCTTCCATGGCCAACATCAACAGCATATTGTTGCATCCCCCAACCCCACCACCCAACACAAGTAGTTTTGGCTAGTCTTTCAACTCATGTTTACATTAACGGTAGTTGACCTAAAGACTCTTATCAATAACATTTTGTCCCGTAAGGTGCATTCTCTTCTATTCTTTATGTTGCACGAGGTAATCACTCATTTTGATATCTTGACCTTGCTTGCTACACTCATATTACACCTGATTCTACCTCTTGTACCATACAAATCCATATTCGTATACCTATCAATCACATTGCCAGTGGCTCTACCATGACCATTATAGGCATTGTTACTACTACTCAATTATCTATTTCAAATGTTTATCTTATGCCTAAATTTTCGTTAAATTTCTTATATATTTGGCCGATTGTGTGAGCTAGGGCTTCACATAGGATTTTCTTCTATTGGTTGTGTTGTACATAATCCTTAGATAGCATAGACCATTGGGACAAAACGTAAAGTTGGATGGCTTTTCTTCTTACATCTTTACACGTAATTGTCTTTTTTACATACACTCAGATAGCATCACCTCTTTGGAGTTGTGGTATTCACTATCTTGGGACCAAACTTTAGTGTCTAAGGGTATTTTAGATTAGGTCTCTTTTTGATCCTTTGATTGTATCTCATCCTATCTTGGAAAACCATAGGCTTAGCCTTTAATAAAAGTGAGTTTTCTATTTCTGTGACATTCAAGCTCATTCACTCACTCTAATGTATGCAGATAATCTCCTATTCCTGCTATTGGGGGAATTCATCAATTTTCTTGATGACTTTTCAAGTTGCACATGGATATTTTTTTATTAAAATTTTTCTGAGATACTTAATATTTATCTTGAGTTTACTAAAATGATTGAAGGTTCTCAAAATCCATCAAAATCTACTGATTTGAAAATGTTCTATAGGACAAACATCATGACTTCTTTAGTATTTTCAAATTATATAGAATCATTTCTTATACATCTTATTGAAGAATTCACAGAAAAATGGTAAAGTAAAATGTAAACTTTGATATATTTTGTTGTTTAGACTCTCATTCTTTTTGCATCTGTTATTGCATCTTTCTCAGGCAAAACTGCACCTTCTGTTATCCATAGAGGACAATAAATTTTTGGCTTTAATAATATAGCCACTTTACAGGATGGTGTTAAGGATATTTTAGAAAAACAGAATAGAAGAATTTGAAAAAAAAGGCACAAGTTGCCAGTTTGGCTTTTTATTCATTAAAAAAAGAAAAAAGAAAAAAAGTTTCTAGTTTGGTAGTTCCAATAGTATTATAACAACTATTAACATGAATTTGATCCAATGAAATTAATTAAATTTCAGTTTTAAAACATCTATGCATATGATTAGTTCATGGTGAAAACTACCAAATTCAGTAGGGTAGTGCCCAAAAAGTTGTATCCATTATGTTACACCTTCACAGAGAATTATCTTAGAGGAGCTACTAGACAGGTAGATAGTCATATCTCTTACCTTCTTGGAAATCACTGTTGACTGTTGTAGGTGCAAAAATTGATTCAAATGAACTGTATAGAATCACTTCATTGTAGCCACACTTGTGAAAGAAATTAAGGGAGCATGTGTTCTTGACTTCGATTGATTGGTGTTTAATCTGCATTCTCCTTCTCCATATCTATTACTGCCAAAAGACCAAGATAAACATGCACTGGTTTGTGCTATGAATAACCTTGATGTGATCACATATCACTGACACATACTATCTTACAATTTTGGGATATATCTTATAGCTTCTAACTATAATTTCTATTTCTAGTTTATTTGATATCTTAGTATCTTGAGCACGCCTTATAATTCATCAGTTGAGGCAAAATTGCTCTATTCTCTTATAGTTAAAGCCAAGTTTGAGAACAATCGGTACCTAAAGCCAAAGAAGCAACCCGAAACTTCAACCCAACACGTTGATTGGTTTTAACATTTGGATGGTGATGTTTGTATGCTGCTTCAAACTCATGTGGCCAATCACACCCAGATTATTGGAGAAAATGGAAGCTAATATTGCTTATAGATGCCTCCAATCATCTATGTGAATACTGAATGTTGGTGATGTCAATTTAACTCATCATCTATCTGACTTGCTGCTTGGCGGTGCCTTCTTGTAAAGTGCATGTACTTTGAAAAACAATCTTGGGAAATAATTATTCTGCTAAGGAGACGTGTAAAATCCTTTTTCTTCCCCCCACTCCCCACCCCTGGGCATGCAAGGAGGGGGGGTTGATTGGATTTTTGTCAATGGCATATGTATGTAGTTAGAAGTTTACATTTCATTTTTGTAATTGTTACAGAATCTGTCATATTTTCTAAAGGAAGTTCAGTTAAGTAAAAATTTGATGTTATGTCAATTGATTATGCTCTTATGCTCCATGAAATAGTTCTATGCTTGCAAAACCTACCTTTTCATAGTGGTAGTTGTCCTTAGAATCTCTTTCCTTGTTGTAAGTTGCCGTGCATTTCAAGGTGCTAAATGATTAGGAAAAATATTTTTTGTTTACTAAATGATTTTAGCTGATAAAATTCAAAAAGCATAAGAATTAAAATAAAATAAAAATTTATATTAAAAAGTCTCTTTTTTCCCCCTTAGAATGACCATATGTCATGGACTCATAACTGTGATGTGATATAGAGTGTGAGTGGCGAAGAAAAAATTTGTGGATTCATGTGTAGATGATAGATAACTACTTACAATCTATCCTGTTAGAATTGTGCAAAAAAAATTGTGGAATAGTTTATAATCCTAGAACTACTATCTTGTTATATGGTGACAATTTTTGTGTCACTAAAATTTTATTATTATTATTTTTGTTTAAAATACAATTTTGTTCCTAATTTAAGTTTAGGAAGACATACACTTTATGACCCGTTGAAGATATCAAGTTGTATTAGTGTTGGACGGTTGATCACATGTAAAAGTGAAACTAAACTAACCACAAAATTATTCCCATAATATATGTATGTATATATATATATATATATATATTTTTTTTTTAAACTAACCAAAAATTACCACCTTAATATATGTCATTAAATAAGCTTATTATTTTCCTTTAGTAATCCTACCGCCACAAATTATTTTACAATATTTTTACAAAATATTGATATGACAAACTTTTTATTGGTTTTCATCTAAACCCACCATTAATATTACTTTTGTCATTTACTAATAATTACTCACCACATCAACAGTTTATAAAAAAAATTTGTAAAAAAATTTATACCTCTAGATTATTTCCATCCTAAAATATGATGTGAGTTGGATTTTTGTTTCCCAAAATTAAAAAGTCATTTCCCTCAAAAAAAAAAAAAAAAAAGTCATAATGTGGTCCATAAAAAATCTTTAAAATGTCAATCCCATTCTTTTTATAAGATCCGTTACATCATTCTCTATCCTATAAATTGCATGCAAGAACGTGAAGAACTTTAATTTAAATTTTTAAAAAAGATGAAATATAAATTTGTTAAATCAAAAATATAAATTCACATTTTAAATTTTTTTAGTTGCCATTTAAAAAAAAAAAAAAAATATCTAGTGAAAATTGACTTTCATTTTAAATTAAGTAATACTTTTTACTTTTTTATTTTTGTTAAATAAGAATTGCATTTTACAAGAAAAGAAAAAAGCCAAAGAAGTTTGTAGAAAATGTGTACGAATAACGTGGACACAACTTTCTTTTGTCCATTCTACATGTAGAGAACATATTACAATGTGTGCTTTATGTGAATGGATTTGTATGATCGTGAGTTATAGTTTTACAAATTTTTTTTTTTTTTATAGAGATAGTGAGTTATAGTTAATAGATGTTATATTAATGATATAAATAAGAGATATCTGTAAGAAGTGTGTAGAAAATGTGAACAAATAACACCATTCTATTATATATATTTTTAATAGGTAGAAAGTTTTTTTTTTTTTTTAGAAGAATATATATTTTTAATCGGTAGAAAGTGAGGGACATAAGAAGTGGAGCTTAAATTATAAACATGGGGCACCATAAATAATGCTTAAAAAAAAAAATTGATAGTTGGAGGATGAGGGATTTGAAATCAAAATGTTTTAGTTGGAAATACTCAAATGTACTAGTTGAGTTACAAGGCTTTTGGCACAAAATTAAAGATGCTATTATTTTTTAGACTCTTCGAGTATCACACAGTATCACTTGGATTTGTTATTGATAATTATGACATACCAAAACAATTGTCATCACAGGGAAGTTCTTACAACATGTAGATTGTTGGCATGCTGCAGTTGTTGCTTGAATTTTCCCCCATCATTTTCTTGGGCTGAGAATCAATTCAGAACTTTTCAAGTCAAGAGCAACTTTGTAGCAATCGAATAATTCAATGTGAATTTCAATTTTCATGGGAACCAATTGTCCTTTTCAAAGTGTGTCAAGATTATACACATTTGACAAGGCAAATGCAGAAGATATATGCTCAAAACTTTATTTCATTTTTAAATGCATTTTTTTTCCCTTGACTCCTTCATACTTCAAAATTCTATCTCTATAATTTATCAATCCAAACTTCATGGAAAGATGTTTTAATAGTTCCACTTTTTGACTTGGTAAACATGGAACAAAAGAGGTAGAGAAAACCAAATAAGAAAAGAATCTGTTTACAATATTTGACACAATATTTATGGTTCACTACCAAAAAATTTATGTTGGTGTCTTGGTGATGTACAAAGTGAAATTGAACCTTTCTAACGAGGTTCCTCTATTCTTATCAAATTATTATAAATTTTAGGTGAAAATGCACTTTTGGTCCCTACATTTTGGGTTGATTCTCGATTTGGTCCCTAAATTGATTTTGCTACTAATGTAATCCCTAAAAAAAGAAAATCAATTCTAATTTGGTCTCTACCGTCAACCTACCAACGGAAACCTTCTATGTGGCAAATGGAGTGCACTGCTGGCTAACATGGCACTAATGTGGCCATTAAAATATTATTAAAAAATTATTTGGCATTTTTTAAATGCCATGTTAGCATTTTAATTTTTTTTAAAAGCCATGTCAGAAAATTTTAAAAAATAAATTAAATTAAAAAAACCTTAAATTTAATTTAATTAAAAATTTTAATTAAAAAAAATTTCTTAATGTTCTTCGTGTTCTTCAACTTGTTCTTCATTTTACAACTTGTTCTTCATATTCTTCCTAAATACCCAGCAACCAAGAACTCAAACCCATCACAAGATCACAAACCCAGCAACCCAAGAACTCAAACCCAAATCACTAGGACATAAATGAAAACAAGAAGAAAAAATTATATTAAATACTGACAAGAAGAATGAAGAAACCAAGAACTCAAATCTCTAGCAAATCAAGAACTCAAACCCAGCAAATCAAGAACTCAAACCCAGCAACCCAAGAACTCAAACCCAGTAAACAAACCAATCTCCAATAAACCCATAAACCTATAATCAAACCCAGATCCCAAAACCACCACCACCACTACCACAATCAAACCCAGATCCCAAAACCACCGCCACCACCACCGACCAACAGATCCCAAAACCACCACCACCACCACCACCCCGTCGATCAAACCCATTTCCCAAAACAGCAAACACCATGACCCCACCGAGAGAGAAGGAATCGGAAATGGAAGAAGAAGGGGGGATTTTTTGAGACCCAACGGGTTTGGGGTAGCGGCGGAGAATGGGTTTGAGTTGGAGGAGCAATAGCGGTGGAGGAGTTAGCCACATAGGAGTTGCCGATGTCGATGTTGATGTTAATGCCATCGTGCCACCGCTGATGATGCAGAGTGTAGAGAGAGAGAGAGAGAGAGAGAGAGAGAGAGAGAGAGAGAGAGAGAGAGAGATAAATAGATCTGGGTTGGGTTGGGGTTTGGTTTTTTTAATTTAGTATACGGTGTGACAGGGTCCTAACATACGGGTTGGTTCTGGGTTGGGGTTAGGTTTTTTAATTTAGTAGAGTATACCACCAAGAGAGAGCTTCAATCTTTTTTTTCTTTTTTTGGTGAACAGAGACCTTCAATCTTTAAAACTAAAAAAAGTTTTTTTTTTGTTTGTTTTTTATTTTTTTAATTAAAATTAAAATTGAGGAATTAATTTTTTTGTGGTAATTTTTTATTAATTAAAATGCTGATGTGGCATTTAAAAATGTCAAATAATTTTTTAATAATATTTTAATGGCCACATCAGTGCCATGTCAGCACCATGTCAGCCAGCAGTGCATTCCGTTTGTCACGTAGGAGGTTTCCGTTGGTGGGTTGATGGTAGGGACCAAAATTGAATCGATTTTCTTTTTTTAGAGACTACATTAGTAGCAAAATCAATTTAGAGACCAAATCAAAAATTGGCCCAAAATATAGGGACCAAAATTGCATTTTCGCCAAAATTTTAATTAGTCAAAAAGGTTCATGAATTGTGGTGCAGCTAAAGAAAGGTCTAATTACTTAATTATGATAGCCGCACCGACAGGTTCAGCTAATATGCCTCCATTTTTCTTTTTCTGTTTCTTGGGGCTGTAGAAGTATATTAATTTAGTCAATTACATGTCAATTTTGTTTATTACTTTGCAATATTGGAGAGTACGTGAAGCTTTTTTTGTAGAGACACCAACTAGAAACAGTTGTAAACACACACGTACAAAAAAAACTTTCTTGCACCATCTATATATGTAAATAAATCAACATTGACGTTAACTACCTCATGTAGAAATATTTGAGAGAAAGATAAAATATGTTAAAATTGGTATTTGGATCGAGTGAGAGGGAGAATAGAGAGCAAAAGTAGACTTAATATGTTTTAATATGATGATTTATGTCCTTAACGAAAAAGTTATTGATGATTATATCCTTAATATTATTATATATCATGTGTGTTACGTTACAATAACACATTGAAGAATATTTATAATAGGTTAAATTATTTTTCAAAAAAAAAAAAAGAAGGTCGATGATGATGTCGAAAAAATCACCAGTGAGCCACACGGTTCTCGCACACTCGAAACAACACCTGCACAACAAAAAGAGAAGACCTCGTAGAGTGCACCAGTGTGGTGCCAGTCAAATACCCTCCGAAGGTCAAGTTAGAACTTCTCACAACTTTAAAGTGCTAGAGCGGGGTCAATTATGTATATCTTGGTTTGTGAGGGTATTGGGGCTTTTTATAGTAGTAAATGGTTGACTTCTCTTCCTTGGTGTAGAATTCTTTTCCTTATAGAAATCCTCATAAGCGTATTTTTCGGAATCCTTTCTTTGTAGGAGTCTTTTTGATTAACACCAAGCGTGAGGCGCAAGATATTTCTTTATATATGTAAACGTGGAGACCAAGCAAGTCCACGTCAGGGTCGTCAGCTTCACCTACTACCTCGTCAGGGTCGTCAGCTTCGCCTACTCCCTCGTCGAGGTCGTCAGCTTCGCCCACTACCTCGTTAGGGTCGTTAGCTTCACCCACTCCCTCATCGGGGTCGTCAACTTCGCCTATTCCTTTCAGCTTAGTAGTGTTAACTTTCCATTTATGACAAGTTAACCCCGTCTTCCTAAAGCTATAGATGTCCTAAAGCTGTTTGACTGCCATTTATGACAAGTGAGGCCGACGGGTCTATTTTGAACGTTGTTTCATGATACTATATTAATGAGTATTCACATTCACAATTTTACCCTTATTAGCTACCCCTCACTCCATGATCTTATCAGCTTAAACTGACAGGTTTATGGAGTTTAAGTCCTTTTCATTTGGACAATTCCAACTCGTCTCTTCAGTAGACTTGTTCATCTCGTTATCTTTTATGTTAAAACCGTCATCTTGTAATATTAGTCATATCCTCTAGTGGACAAACTCGTTAGCTTTATGGGCTCGTCCGCTTTGGGGACTTGGTGTAATCGTCCATTTCGTGGGTATTACTAACTAACTCGTCCACTTTATGGACTTAATAATTTTTCATTCTTTTAGGATGAGGTTGTCCACTTTGGACTTATCAATGTCGTCCACTTTGTGGATTTAAAAAGGTCGTCCACCTTGTGGACTTAATAAGGTCGTCCAGCTTATGAACTTAATAACACATAGTTGTCCACTTTATGCCCATTTTATGGACTTTATAATTTTTTCATCCTCCTGGGATGAAATCGTCCATCTTGTGGACATAATAAGCTTGTCCATTTTATAGACTTGATAACATTTCATCCTCTTGAGATGAGGTCATCCACTTGATGGACTGCATATTAGGGTCGTCTACTTTGTAGACTTGGATTCCTCCACTTTGTGGACTTGTTGAGGTGACTAAGTGTTAGTATCTCATCACCTTGTGAGTCGTCCACTTGGGGTCGTGGACTAATTGAGGTGACTAAATTTTGGTGCCTCGTCACCTTTTTGGTCGTCTACTTATAGGCAACTTAGTATGGTGATCATCCACCCATAGTCGACTTCGGTTATGCGTCTACTCGTAGGTGACTTAACGTAGTGACCGTTCACTCGTAGGCGACTTTGGCCACGCGTCTACCCGTAGGTGACTTAGCGTAATAACCGTCCATCCGTAGGCGACTTTGGCCATGCGTCTACCTATAGGTAACTTAGCGTAGTGATCGTCCACCCGTAGGCGACTTTGGCCATGTCTAAATAAACTCCTCTTATTATAATTAACCATGCATTCGTAGAAAAAGTAGTTCTTAAAAAGAAAACAAAGACCTGCCCTTTGGGCTTTAAAAGAGTTATTGTAGCAAAAACTAAAGTAAATAGAAAAACTAAGTATAGCTAAAATTCACTAAGGTAAACTAGAAATGAAGGGGTGCTTCTCTTCATGCCATCCTTTTTATTGGTAGTACTTCCGTAGGTGTTTGGTGTTCCACGGGTGGTGTAGCTTCTGTTTGTCTAGCGTCTCCAGTTCTTACCATCTTCCGCCTTCTGTCCTATCGCGTATCCTCCTACCTTTCTCTCTTCTCTAGAGTCAGAAGCACGTCTTCAGCATTCATGTACTTGGTTGCCCTGTAAAGCACGTCTGACATAGTCTTTGGGTCGTTCTTGTATAGTGAAAATAGGAACTTACCCTTCCGCAACCCATTTGTGAAAGCAGCTACAAGTATCTTGTTGTCAGCTTCATCGATTGAAAGAGCCTCTTTGTTAGAGCATGCTATGTAAGACCTTAGCATCTCATCTTTCTGCTGCTTGATGCTTATCAAGCATGTTGTAGACTTCTTATACTTGTGTCCCCCAATGAAGTGCGAAGCAAACTGGGCGCTTAGCTCCTTGAAAGTACTGATAGAGTTAGGTGTCAGCCTACTAAACCATATCCTTGCGGGACCCTTTAGCGTGGTGGGAAAAGCTCTGCACATGATCTCGTCGGGTACCCCCTGAAAGTATATCAGGGTCTTGAAGGACTCCAAATGATCTAGAGGGTCTTTGTTTCCATC
The DNA here is from genome assembly GCF_001633185.2 of Quercus lobata. Lineage (NCBI taxonomy): Eukaryota > Viridiplantae > Streptophyta > Magnoliopsida > Fagales > Fagaceae > Quercus > Quercus lobata. The sequence goes on along the minus strand of NC_044906.1, from coordinate 6,677,384 downwards.
GTAGTTTTCCACTTGCGGCATACGAAACTTTGGTGGAAGGGGGAAGGAGTTGACGAACGCGGTGAACAGCGAGTCGGTTCGGTGGACCAAATCATTAAGGTCACTGGACACCCGTCCTTTGAGGGCGTTCATCATAACGTCCATTTGTTCCTTCATCGCCTGCATCTCCTCGACAATGTGAGGTGGAGCCATATCAGTGACGGATGGACGACTCATATTTTATTGCTCTAGTCTACTTGGGGCATTACTACCTTCTGGCCCCTCTTGGTCTCTTTGCTCGGCACCGGTACCTTCTTGGTCCTCTTGCTGAGTGCCGTTACCTGCGTTCTTCTGGCATAACTGCTTTTCCAGGTTTTGATTTTGTCTCGTGAGACGTTCTATCGTTGCTGTGAGGGTCTGAACTTGCCTCTCTAGGGCAGTGGGTTGCGGCTCGTCTCCCTGAACGTTGTTGGTGGTTGCATCGAGCAAGCAAGTACCATGCAACTCTTTGTTCGGGAAGCGTTTGTATGGCTTATAGGTCACTATCTTTCCCACAGACGACGCCAACTGATGATGTCGAAAAAATCACCAGTGAGCCATACGGTTCTTGCACACTCGAAACAACACCTGCACAACAAAAAGAGAAGACCTCGCAGAGAGCATCGGTGTGGTGCCGGCCAAATACTCTCCGAAGGTCAAGTTAGAACTTCTCACAACTCTAAAGTACTAGAGCGGAGCCAATTATGCGTACCTTGGTTTGTGAGGGTATTGGAGCTTTTTATAGTAGTAAAGGGTTGACCTCTCTTCTTTGGTGTAGAAATCTTTTCCTTATAAGAATTCTCATGAGCATATTTTTCGGAATCCTTTCCTTGTAGGAGTCTTTTTGATTAACACCAAACGTGGGGTGCAAGATATTTCTTTATATATGCAAACGTGGAGACCAAGCAAGGCCACGTCAGGGTCATTAGCTTCGCCTACTATCTCGTCAGGGTCGTCAGCTTCACCTACTCCCTCGTTGGGGTCGTCAGCTTCGCCTACTTCTTTGTCGGGATCGTCAGCTTTGCCCACTCCCTCGTCGGGATCGTCAGCTTCGCCTACTCCCCGTCGGGGTCGTCAGCTTCGCCTACTCTCTCATCGGGGTTGTCAACTTTGCCTACTACCTCGTTAGGGTTGTCAGCTTCGCCCACTCCCTCGTCGGGGTCGTCAGCTTTGGCTATTCCTTTCAACTTAATAGTGTCAGCTTTCCATTTATGACAAGTTAACCCTGTCTTCCTAAAGCTGTAGACGTCCTAAAGCTGTTTGACTGCCATTTATGACAAGTGAGGCCGACGGGTCTATTTTAAACGTCGCTTCATGATACTATATTCATGAGTATTCATATTCACAATTTTACCCTTATCAGTTAAATTATTTACCAACCATAGACTAACTTTTTTCTTTTTTTGAGAATCAACGATAGACTAATTTAGGTTACAACAGTTGCACTCCAAGTAGGATTAGAGAATATTAATTTGGACTAGAGGCCTTAATAAAATGTTTTGTCTTGATTCTCAAAAAAAATAATAATTTGGACTAGAGTTATATAACAAATTTCCACACATGCGTGTGCACACCCACACCCTTAATGAATTGTGAAAAAAATTCAATGAACTAAAAAAAATCATGTGTGCACACCCACAACCATAGATTTATTTTATTTTTCTGTTTGCAAAATCTTTTTTAAAAGTAATTTCTGCTGCATCAGTTCTCCATTTGAACCTTGGAAAGCATGAACTAGAAAAGACGCTTTAAATCAATTGAAGATACTAATGAATAAACAAGGTCATGTTTCTGGGCCTTCACCCCTTAATTATTACTTCATTACTAAAACATAGGAATGGAACTCCATGTTTTATTCATGTACTGCACAAGTTTGTTATGCGGTTCTTACATATTCAGCAAGAATGAACTTGCCATAAGAAATAAGCTCAATTACAATCATAATATGTTACAAAAAGAGAAACAATCCCTGGCAAGTTCACAACTTTACACAGCAAACACACAAGAAGAAGGTAAATCTGTATATAAATAACAAGCACCTGGAGCATTTCAGCTCACCTAAACAACAAGAGCAATCCAAGGAACAAAGCCAATGTATAGTTACCCATACTGATATTTGCAATCAAAGATGCTGCACCAGAAAAGCTTCCGGTTGATGTGTTCGTGCTCAAAATAACCACCATCCAAATATCCTCAGAGCCAATCCCAACCCCAGTGTAGTTTGAATCCTTCAGATATTTTGCATATTGAGATTTTGTATAATTAGAAAACACCAGAAATGGGTCTAATCTAGGCACACAAACAGGCAATATGACCCCATCGACTGTGTTGTTGTCATTTATGTCACAATTATCCAAGAACTTGTCAAATTTGGGGACTTTAGGCTTGGTGCCTGGAGTAGAGCTGAAGTGAAAGGCGTTTTTACAAGTTTCGTTCTGTAACTGGTCTGCAATTTCATTAGCTAGGCAAGCTGCATTGCTGTTCTCAGTGAAGTTGTTGAGATGTAGTGACATCCTGTAACCATTAAGGTCTTCCAAAAGATAGCTTTCAGCTGTAGATGTAAAAATTGCATTGGTTAGCATTAATAAATTCAAAGATTAAGTAAGTAATGCACCAAAGTTAACCTATTTAGCAGTAATCTTCTCTATGTCTACAACTAGCTACCAATGTCAATTTGATATTTTGATGGAATTAAAGTGGTTGAAAGAGTGGGACATAGGCATCAGCCAAAACTTAAGAAATAAAAATAGACAACAAATGCCATTTTGATAAATAATTTGGTTGTGTTTTCCTGATTTGTCAAATAATTTTGATCTTATAGGGGGGGAAAAGTGAGAGAAGCAAAGATTATTTTGGTTGTGTTTTCTTGAAAGCACCAAATACTTCTGAAAAGCCTGTTACTCATCAAGATTCAAGATATAAAATGGTCTAAGCTCTCAGTTCTTCTAATGCAGGCTACCCTATTCTACAGAAAAATATTTTATTGACTGTTCCAATAACTTCATCACTTTAAAAAAGGTTGCTGCCTGATGGTTTTGGATTTTATTTGATTAATTTCACAAAAAAGAATTAGTTTAGCAACTCAATGAAATTCTTTAAGAATCCGATATTATCCTTGATACTCAGGGACCATTGATTGGAATTGAGCACATGCATGTTCCAAAATTTTAGTCCTACTATACTGAAACTGAAAATGAAATTGAATTTCATGTTTCAAGTTGAGGAACTAACTTGCCTAAAAACACAGTAATTAAGACCAAACAACAGTAACTACAACACATACCGGAAATAATATGTTTATTTATTATTTATTTTACACCTCAAGTCTCTCCCTCTCAAATTTCATTTAAATAATGTTTTCTTGTGTTTAATACCTACCTAGGTGTTAAAAATTTTGACTTTTGGTACCTTTGATGTTGTAGATTTTTTAGTTTTTTGAGTGCTAAAATAACATTTTAGTTATGTTAGCACATTTAATATGAATGTTCTTAGTCCTTTAAATAGAAAATGTTATCTTTCGAATTGAAAGTCCCTACATGTTCTATATTCATATTCACAACATTTTTTTAGGGCAGAACAAACTAATCTTGTCATGGTATTTGAAACTCAAAGTAATAGATTCTGCATTTTAAAACTAAAATAGCAAAATCTTTAGGTCACTTGAAAGTAATGGAGGCTATATTTTAAATTCATAATAATAATAATAATAATAATAATAATAATAATAATAACCACTATGCATGTCTTATTTTCTTGCTCCACCAATATTTTTCTCTTTTATCTCTTAACTATTTCACAATTTCACACTTTAGAATTTTGCTACAAACCCAAATTATTTTAAAAATTAGTAGAATGAAGAAGCATCGAATTCTACAAATATTTCTTAAAACAATCACGAGATTCACGACAATGAAGCACACATACACCTTTTCATGTATATCGTCAACCATAGCATGTAAATTGAATTAAAAATGAAAAATTCATATATATATATATATATATATATATTATGAAAAATAATTATATTATTATATAATTGTCTATTTATGTATTTATTTATTAGTACCGGTTATAATTATAGTTTTTTTTTTTTTTTTTTTGCTTCAAATCATGTCTTTTAATCTTTTCCCAAATCAAAATCCTGGTTGTGTTTTAAGCTATGTTATATCATTTAATATTATTTATTAATTTCAAATTCTAACAAATCTACAATTTGATTAGATTTTCTTCTTATACTTTACATGCTAAAAAATTTTTAAGACGATCTGAGATCAATAACCATGTCATTAATTAAATGTTTAATTTACAAGTTTTTGTATTTAAAATTATACATAAAAGATGAGTTTTTAGATTGAATAGTAGATAGCATATAATTAGTATGAAAGTTGGTACACATGTTAAGAACATAGTAAACATGTTATCCTATAGTAGGATATTTGAAATATTAATCCAATAAAAAATTCGTAGGTTATCTTTTAAAAAAAAAAAAATTATTAGGTTTGTTACACCAAGTGTAACTTTATGCAATTTTACATCACTTAATATTATTTAATTAGATGTGAGTTTTGATAAATACACTGTTAGATTACATTATCTTCGTATATTTTCTATACTTGCAAAATTTCAAAATAATCAAAGATTAATAACCATGTCATCAATTAATTGTTTAAATTCAAGTTTTAGTAATTTAAAATAATGCATAAATAATGATGAGTTTATTGATCAAATGGTAAATAATATCTGATTGGTATGATAATTGTCACGTATGTTAAGAATATATAAAACATGTAATTCAATATTGAGATTTTCAAAATATAAATTTAATAACAAGTTATTGAGTAATGTAAGTGTAACATTACTTATTAAGTGTAACATTGGTGTAAGTGTTATTGAGATTATATATATATATATATATATAGAGAGAGAGAGAGAGAGAGAGAGAGAGAGAGAGAGAGAGAGTACCAGTAGAAGTACTCTGAGTACCAGCAGAAGTACTCTTTGCGTTTCCTTGCACAACATGAAGAACAAGCAAAACAAGGGAGAGGCTAAGTTTAAAGATGGCCATGGTTTCAGAGTTGTCACAGAGAGCTGTGCCTTGTAACGAGCAGTATATAAAAATACTATCAGAACACATTCAGAGGATAGAAAAGACAAGAGCTTGTAACTTTTCTTAGCTATAATTGTCCTTAGAATCTCTGATTTTCTTTTAGTTGCCGTGCATGTCAAGGTGCTCTAGGTGCCATCTCTTTTTCTTGTACCATTCAGTCGGCTTGATGCATTTAGGTCTAAAGCAAAAACTAAATTGAGACCTATTAATATAATATATATATATATTTAAATATGATTTTAATTTTTTTTAATATTACTTAAATAATATTTTTTTACTTAAACTCTATTCTCTTGTTTCTTTTTAGATGCAAAAATTATGAATTAAAATTTTGCATTCTTGTTCTACTAGCATTTATTTTTTAATTTGTAATGTAACATGACTAACCCACTTATTATTATTATTTTTTTAAAAAAAAAACCTACCATCTAAAGCAATAAAACCGACTATAATATATTTACAATGTTCTTCTTTTGTCTCTATAGACTACATTTTTTCCTTTGTTGACTTGTTGTACTCAAATTTTCTTTAATAAAATAAATTTTACATATTTCACTTTAACCAAAAAAAAAAATGAAAGGCAAAATGACTTTTTTGAGAAGAGAATAAAGCAATAACTTAACACGAAGGATAAAACAAAGTGGCTAAAAACACAATTCTGAAATTTTTTAAAGGCAAACCTAAAGGCAATGGTTCGAATGGAGAAGAGCCTGAGTCCCGCAGCTATAAAATTGTGATTTTTCTACGCTATGTTTAAATGTTTAAACATAGCATAGAAAAATCACAATTTTATACTTGAGTGACAAAATTTAGAGCAGATCCTACAAGCCATATAGATTTTTTTTTTTTTTTTTTTTTTTTTGAGAAAGTTTATAGATGCAAATAAATTTTGACAAAACTTTTCACACTTGTTAATGTGACATATTGATAGTAATAAGTAAAAAAGTGATATTAGTACTAGACTTAAATGAGAACTAATAAAAACTTGTCAACTCAACTGTTTATAAAAATGTTATGAAATTTTTGTGTATGTAGCATTTTTTTTTAGAAGTGTTACATCGATAACATTTTCACAACAAATTCTAGGTTTAAGTTGTTTGACTATAATTTGAACTCACAACTGAAATTAATTTTTTGCCTACCAATAATAACTAATAACAACCTACTACTTAAGATTTGTTGTAAAAATATTGTAGATATATCATTTCTCTTCTTTTTCTTTTTTCTTTTTTTCATTTGATAAAAAATAATTATTTTATTTATTGGCTAATATTTGAGCTTAATTAATACTATTATAATGAAAGAAATAACCATATTGATTAAAATTTGGGGGTCTTTTTCTACTTGGAGGCATTATTAGGCAACTGCTTAATTTGCATATAATAACTGGTTTACTTGGAAGCTTCTATGTTTTTTTAAACCAAAATTTGATTCTTATTCCTGTAATGTAAGCATTGATGGTTATTTCTCTAACTTTTGTCGTATGCCTTTTTTTTTTTTTTTAATTGCCATTCATAAATAGTAGGTTTCTTTACTTACTTAATTTTCTTATAAATGTTAAAAATGACAAATTTTTGGCATTTTTGCTTGAATTGACAATATTTATTAATAATGGGTTTGATTCATGTTACATCTAATGCTACTTTGATAAAGGGTACATGATCTCTACCTTTTATAAATCACTATCAAGTGGATTTTATAATTTTATTAAACATCTGTTATAAATTAATCACATGTAAAATTTCACGACAATTGGATGCCATATACCATTTAAGTCTATAAGCTTATTTGTGTAGCGGGTCTTTTTTACAATGTTGGGCTGGGCTGCCTCCTACGGTACTGGGCCCAAGTGTTCTGAGTAAGGGAGTTAAGACTGGTCCAACTGCAACTCAATTTGGTCCGACTTGTACGCAAACTATACCTCATTTGCTAGGAGCATGCTTACGGCAGACAGAACTACTTTAGATGAGTTGTGGCAAGCAGATATATAATAATAATAAAAGAAAGTACTTTGGCTTTTAATCAAAGTGAATAAATAATCTCCAATGAAAATGATAATCACAAGCACTTTTGTAAAGAAAACAGTGGGAATAAATGGGTAAGACATGAGTTAACAAAAGAAAGAAATAGAATCAATCTGATGTACCGAGTTGTGCTACAGGACCAAAACCAAAGAAGGAAGAATGATTTTCCTCAATGCGAATAATCTCCTGGGGGAAATCCTGCCGTGGAAATTAATCACTTTGAGGGAATCGGACCCGAATGGTTGGTGCCTAAGAGAACCCTTTGCTTTGGACAGAGAGTAGGACTTTGAGAGGGAGAGAGGGAATCAACCTATTGGTGCATGCCTGCCGTTCTAAGTTCTCTCTTTTTCCTTTGTCGTTTTCCTTCTTTTCTTAGTACTTACTCCTATTTTTTACGATTTTCTCCTAGAGATTCCTATTACCGTGATTGTGATCCTCCCCCCTATGCACGACAAGGGCCCCTTTTTATAATGCCTGTTGTGACTAGATTTTACTATTTTAGCCTTTAATCACCTTTGTTTAGTTTGGGTATACTTGCCGACCACCACTGGTTCGTCTGTGTTAACTGTGCCACTCCTCATTACTAGACAAAGAAAGCTATTTTGTTTGTTTACCTGCTACGATGTAGGTGTTCTCTCTCTCTCTATCCCTCATTGCATGCACCTAGTGGTTCTAACTCATCCTTCTTTTGGGTGACATGTCATCCCAGCAAGACATTTCCCCCAAAAAAGCCTGAGCAGGAATCTCAGAATAGGTTTTCCCCTCTTCTCACCGCCAAACCATGCCCTCTTACCTTTGACCCATGACCTCACGGTGTCCTGTATTGACTGAGTACAGGCTGGTGATATTTGGGCCTTGCGTGTGCCTCACTTCTATGTATGTCCAAAATATGCCTGTTGCTCATGCGTTCGCCGTGATATGGAGGCTCGTCTGCACAGTCTGCCGTCTGTCCTTGACTTTTTATGGCGTGAGCTGTTTTCTAATTTCCCATTCTTTTATGGCTTGCTCCCCTTAGGGGCTGCGCTTTATTTGATGGTGGGCTTTGCCTTCTTTCAGCCTACTCTTTTACTGCTATCATTTCTTGCCATATCACTCTGTCATTCCTGCTGTGATATTATTTGACCCAATCCTGCTAGGCCTCTTTGGGCTTGCCATTTATTCTTCCCCCAGTGGCTCAGTATAGCCATTGGTTCTTTTATTACATTACTTGCGGGCTCCAGTATCCCATTTGCTTCCTCTTGGGCATTCTTGGTCCATTTGCTTTCCCTAAGCTTCCTTGGCCCTTTTCCCAACTCTGCATTCTTATGGGCTTTTACTAACTTCTTTGGACTTCCCTAGCCCAATTACCTTATTCCTCCTCCTTGGGACTCATGGACTTGCCATCAACCCTTTATTTTCTTCACTTGCATTACTTTGGGCCTGCTGTGGCCCATTCTCACTTTTCTTTGCTACTTGTCTCTTTCCGAGCTCCTTTAAGCCCGTTTGCTTCCTTAAGGCCCATTTGTTTATTTCACAGACCTATGATCCATTATTTCTGCCGCTTAGGCTCAATGGTTTTTCTATCCTCTTACCAACTCTTTTCTACCCATGTTGTGGGGCTTCTTCTTTCTATTTGGATTCCCCAAAATGATCATCAACAATTTGTTTAGTATATTTAGAAATACAAATACACAAAAAAAAAGAAAAAAAGAAAAGAAAAGAACATTAAGCTTGTCATTAATTATTGAGTTTTTATTAATGGCTAATGACATTGATATTTGAAAAGCATGATAAACTAATATTTGGTAAGCATAAAGGGAGACGAGACTACACTAATCCCCAACACCATTTCAAATTTCAGTTATTATGTCCTCACCTAATTTATTCCCATTCTCAACCTCTCTCCTTCACACTTTCTTTCTCACAATGTTTGATCCTAACTTTTGCACACCAAATTGACTAGCACTTGAGATTGGAGACATTGTAGCACTAAAGAAGGTGGGGACTTCGTTGAGTTCCAGTGCCATATCAAACATACACAGATCTATAAATGTATTTATTGATCTCCAATTTATTATTATTATTATTATTATTATTATTATTTGTCTATGCACTAGTTTTAATTTAGGATATATAACTACCCGTCTAATTCTAAAAATTCATTTTCTAAACAAACTATATATATATATATATATATAATCTAAAAAAGATTGTAAACATATAAAAGGTATTAGAATTTATTAATGAAGTTAAAAAATATCATGATTTACCATTCTTTAATAGCAAACAAGGTGAACAATGTTGTAACTGGATTAGATACAGTGGAATACAGTACTAAAAATATATTTTATAAAAAAAAAAAAAGTTTTAAGAATCAAGAAAGTACTATATTCCATTAAAATTTGTTTCTCCCACCCATCAAAAAAAAAAAAGAAAAACCCAATTTTATGATTCCTGAATTTTTATAAAAGTTATATCTAAAAATTACTATAATTTTGCATATCTGCCAAACGTACGTCCTACATTTTTTAGAAATTCCAGTGATTTAAATTGAGTTTTTTTGTGTGTGAGAGCAAAAAAATTTAATGGAATATAGTACTTTCTTGATTCTTATAATTTTGTATATGAGCATAAGTGCCTTACGTACCCATTTGTTTCTCTTTTTCGTTTCTTTTGTTTTTGGGAATTTTTTTTTGGTCACAATGACATAGTCATAAGTCAAAACCAAAAATTGAATTTTTGTTCTTGTAAGTGTTAAAAGCTGTTCTTGCAAGATTATTCATACGCATGTATGTGATTTGAGATTTGTAATGTAAATGTCGAATGCAATATATTTTGGGCCTAATTATTAGTTGTTGGTTTTCACTTAAATTAATAAATTTTTGTTAGATTTATTGCCAAATGAATTGGGTTTAAGTTAAATTTAGTGTAAGTTTTAAAAAAGTTACATCACTCTATTAACTTTTATTAAATTTCAATTTTGTTGAAACCATTGTTTGATTAAATATCTTCAGTAGGTTTATCATGCATGCAAAACTTCACAACAATTATTGTCATTAAGGGTCTGTTTGGAATCTGTTTATTTTGTTGAAACTGAATTTTTTTTACTGAAAGTACTATAAATAAAGGTAAAAGTTAGCTGAAATAATATAGTGAAACCCATGAATAGTACCAAAAAGTATAGTGGGACTCATGAATAGTAATAAAAATAAGTTGAATAATATAATAAGTTGGCAAAATTAATCATGCCAAACGGACACTAAATCTCTATGAGTTTATTTTTCATTATATTTTAAAATAAAAAAATACTATGATTTAAGTTCTTCATAGATAAGTGAATTTGTAGTATCCAAATTCCAAATCACCTTGATATTTGGAATATCCAAATATTACATTATGGGAAAAAGCTAACAAGTAGTATAATTCAATAAAAGTTAACGTAAATGTAACTTGAATGCAATTCCTATCAAATATTTGTCTTGCCTTATATTAAAATGTTGTAAGGATATATCCTTGCTTGGGATACGAGGAAGACATTGGAAAGAACTTGGAATTACTTGACTCTTTAGAAAGCATTTGAATTGTAAGGTTTAGCTTTTTTGTTGCTTCCCTTGTATGTTTCAAATGTTGTTGACCATGATACTTATACTCAGGGGCGGTTTGATGTATTTAGGAGCCTAAAGAGAGAACTAAATTGAGACATTATATGTATATATATTTAAATATGATTTAAAAAAAATTAATATTACTTAATTAATATTTTTACTTAAACTCTATTCTCTTGTTTTTTTAAGATTTAAAAATTACTAATTAATATTATACATTTTTATTATACTAGCATTTATTTTTTAATTGGTAATATAATATAAAATCTTTTGGGGTGGGTGACAATTGGCCCCCTTGTTCCTAAGATAGGTCCGTCCCAGTAGACATGGCTTATTTGCTTATGAATTCACTACTAAAAATTCTCAAAATTGATCTTTTAAATTATTCCCTAAAGTACACTTTTGACATTTTAAGTTTAAAGTTATTTCATTTTGGACCTTATAATTTATTTTGGCTCAAACAAGTTTTTTTTTGGTAACATAATCTGTGGTACCCATAATAGCTTAAAGCTGCGTCTAAGTAGCTTTTACAATAAAGACACTTGTCACATGTTACAAAAGGCTGCAGGTGTAAGATTTTATTATTTTAAAAAAATATTAATTGTTTCACATTCACTCACATTCATTATTTCCTGCACATGTCCATAATTGATATGAAAATATCCATATTTTAATACATAAAAGTGGATGGGTGAGAATCAAAACCCTTCAAGTTTTACTTTGTAACCAAAATAACTTTCAAGTAATCAAAAAAAGAAAAAAAAAAAAAAAAAAAAGCTTTCAAGTTTTAATGGTGAAATGAAAACCTTAATAGCTTCATCATTTGCTTTAATAAATATCTATAGTAACCAGAATTTTCTATTTGTCACCTAAAAAGAAGTTAGGGTGAAGTAGGGCCGGAGCCAAGGGGGGTGACCACTCTCCCCCCCCCCCCCCCCCCCCCCCCCCCCCCGACTCCTCCTGAAAAGTCTCATGGGTATTATAGTATTTATGTTCCTTTCTTTAATGCTTTGCCTAATGCAAGGAAAAAAAAAAAAGGCATAACCTGTCCTGTTATAGGAAAACAGTCCCGACACCCAAAAAAAAAAAAAAAAAAGCTTTACAATTCACGCCGCTTAACAGTTATCATAGTAATATTAACTTCTCTTTTTTAAGCTTTTCTTTTGTCCAAGTTGTCAATTTGATAAGTACCATACACTGCACTTTAGTGTTTAACTCCAAAAAAATATATATTTATATTCACAACCATTTGAGTTATTCTACATCCTCAAGTCAACCAATACTACACATCTTTCACAACTATTCTACGTGGAAGACTATGATTTATTGTCTGTCATTTTCACATACCTATATACAATTTTACAGGTTATTGCTATACTCTTACATAACATATTTAGATTAATATTTTACTTTGATTGTTAGTGACTATGCAACAATTTCAAAATATGAAAAAAAAAAAAAAAAAAAAAAAGTCAAAGGCTTTTTAGTATGTAAATTAAACCTGGTATGAAAAATAAATTATAGTTTACATTTACATTTATATTAAATTTTGTATGACAATTACAGTTGTTTACAACTTTTTATTCATTTGGTTATTGATATCAATTAATTTTTTTTAGGTTATTTTTGCTTAATATTTTCTTTAAATCTTGTCCCTCCTAAACTGGGGGTGTTGGTGTGGGTACCTAAGACATGCTTGCAATGTCCTAGGCATGCTTGGCAACGTCCTTGGCCGACCTCGGCATGCCATGCAACGTCCTCAGCATGCTTAGCAACGTCCTAGGCATGCTTGGCAATGTCCTTGGCCGACCTCGGCATGCCTTGCAACGTCCTTCGCTTCAAAGCTTATAAGATAGAAAGTGGGGGAATTTCTCTTCGATGTGGGACGCCTAGGACGTTGCAAGGCATACCGAGGTCGGCTAAGGACATTGCCAAGCATGCCTAGGACGTTGCTAAGCATGCCGAGGACGTTGCAAGGCATGCCGAGGTCGGCCAAAGACGTTGTCAAGCATGCCTAGAACGTTGCAAGCATGCCTAAGCATGCCTTAGGTACCCACAATTGGATTTTCTAAAATAAAGCATGAATCTAAAAAAGAATGCTTAAAATCAATTGAATATACTAAATAAACATGGTCATATTTCAGGGCCTTTTACCATTCTTATTAATGATTATTACTCCATTACTATCTAACAAAGCATAGTTATGGAACTCCATATCTTATCATGTACCGCACAAGTTTGTTATGTAGATCTTACATATTCAATAAGAACGAACTTGCCATAAGAAATATATACAATTGCAATCATGATATGCTACAACAAGAAAAACAATCTCGTCTAAGTTAACAACTTTACACAAGAAACACACAAAAGTAGGTAAATTTGTATATAAACAGACAATAATATGTTTTAGCATAACGATCTACATCCATAATGAAAAAGTTATTGATGGTTATATCTTTTATATCATATCTTGTGTGTTACGTTACAATAATTCAATGGAGAGTATTTATAGTGGACTAAATTCTTTACTGACCATAGACTACTCTTTCTTTCTTTCTTTCTTTTCTTTTTTATTTTTATTTATTTTTTATTTTGAGAATTAACTATATACTAACCTAACGTTACAGCAGTTGCTCAAGTAGTATTAGATACTAATAATTTTCAAATTTCAAGGATAAAGAAAGTAAAACCAAGGAAAAATATGATCCACACAACAATCAGATCTCACAAAACTCCATCAACACAACCCACAAAACCGACCAATTTCATGGTAATGGAAACTCACCCTACACAGTTGCCAAGTTGGGACAAGTCCCGCTTACTGACTGACTGACTCATGATTAAACCATGACAATGCACCACTTGCACATCGTATTTTGTTGTTTCACTACTCAAACATACATAGACCCAAACTGCGTCGCCACCATCCTCCACCCCAATTGTTATCAGCTCTAAGGCATGAATTGCTATTTTTAGTGTTAGAGAGAAAAAAAAAAAGGAAAAAAATTGAGTTATTTTACTAAAAAATAAAAAGTGATGTGAATTAAACACACTTTAAAAAGATGTAGTTTCAAATAAAAAATTTACATCGTTTTGAGTTTATTTGACATTGATTTAACGTCTAAACGGAATCAAACTTGGAGGATTAAAATAAAAAATTTAACACTTAAGGGACCGAAAAAAAAAAAAACTCAAACTTTAAAGGGCCAAAAGGCAAAATGTAATTTAATCAAATATAAAAGTGTATTGCCAGTTCTAGATGCAAGGAGCGCAACAATTATTTAAAATTCATTTAATTTTAGAAACCAATTGTATTTTACCATTGGTCCATTGGATTTTATTTTAGGTCTTATTAGCTAATTAGTAATTTATTGAATTTTCTAGAGTCAATGCTATTTTAATTATTATTTAATAATTGAGCTTTGGTACAAGTCAATTACGGTCAGAGTTTAGTCATGGTAGTTTATATGACAAGTTTTTAATTCTTGCTTGGTGTTGATTCCTAGATTTATTTTATTTTCCTGTTTGCAAAATCCTATTTTAAAGCAACTTTTGCTGCATCAGTTCTCCATTTGAACCTTGGAAAGCATGAGCTAGAAAATATGCTTTAAATCAATTGAAGATACTAATGAATAAAAAGGTCATTTTTTTTTTTTATAAACATGAATAAAAAGGTCATGTTTTTGGGCCTTTACCCCTTAATTATTACTCTATTACCAAAGCATAGTAATGGAACTCCATATTTTATTCATATACTGCACAAGTTTGTTATGCAGTTTTTACATATTCAGCAAGAATGAACTTGCCATAAGAAATATGCACAATTACAATCATAATATGTTACAAAAAGAGAAACAATCCCTGCCAAGTTCACAACTTTACATAAAAAACATGTCAAATGAAGGTAAATTTGTGTAAATCACAAGCACCTGGAGCAAGCAGCAATCCAAGGAACAAAGCCAACATATAGTTACCCATACTGATATTTGCAATCAAAGAAGCTGCACTGGAAAAGTTTCCGGTTGTTGTGTTAGTGCTCAAAACAACCACCATTCAATTATCCTCAGAGGCAATCCCAGCCCCATGTAGTTTGAATTCTTCAGATATTTTGCATATTGAGATTTTGTATAATTAGAAAACACCACAATTGGGTCTAATCTGGGCACACAAATAGGCAATATGATCCCATCAACTGCGCGTTTGTCTTTTATGTCACACTTATGCAAGAACTTGTCAAATTTGGGGACATTAGGCTTGGTGCCTGGAGTAGGGCTGAAGTTAAAGGCGTTTTTACAAGTATCATTCTTTAACTGGTCTGCAATTTTATTAGCTAGGCAAGCTGCATTGCTGTTGTCAGTGAAGTTGTTGAGATGTAGTGACCTCCTGTAACCATTAAGGTTATCCCAGAGATATCTTTGAGCTGTAGATGTAAAAATTGCATTGATTAGAACTAATAGAGTGAAGATTAATTAAGTAATGCACCAAAGTTAGCCTATTTAGCAGTGATCTTCTCTATTTTCTACAACTAGCTACCAATATTAATTCTTAATCTGATACTTTGATGGAATTCAATTGGTGCAGCAAAATTATTTTAAGCACTGTTTCAATAACTTTATCATACTTTCATGATTTTTAAAAAAGGTTGCTGACTGATGGTTTTGGATTTTGTTTGATTACTTTAACAAAAAATTATTTTAGCAACTCGATGAATTTCTTTAAGAGTCCGATATGATCCTTGATACTCAGGGACCATTGATTGGAATTGAGCACATGCATGTTCCAAAATTTAGTACTACTAATGAAAGTGAATTTCATGCTTCAAGTTGAGGAACTAACTTGCTTAAAAACACAAAGTGAAACTCACATTGATAATGATACCATCAAGACCAAACAACAGTAATTACAACACATACCATTAGTCTAAGACCACCCCCCCCCCCCCCCACCAAAAAAAAAAAGACACATACCGTTTGGACCGCACAATAGTTATTATTCACCCAAATAACAACAATAAACCTTAATCCCATAATTTTTAAAGTTAGCTATGAATCCTCATTTCTCATAGACTAGTCTGCACTCATGGTTATCACCTATAATCTTTTTTTACCATTTTATTTTATTCAAAATCATATTCTACCTTTTTAATTAAAATATTTTTTTTTTACTACTTCTATTAATATGATTTTGAGATTTTTCCTCTACATCTTTTCATTCTCTTGACTCGAACATGCAAAATCACAAGTATTTCTAGATTCTGTATTAATTACTCCTATCTACACATGATCAAACCATCTTAATATCTTATGTGGCTTTTACTTATCTTTTCATCAATAAGGACCACTCTCTATCTTCAAATAGAAAATTATATTCCTACTTTATAGGATATGTTGTTAGTCCTTCAAACAGAAAATGTTATGTTTGAAATTGAAAGTCCCTACAATTGAAACTCAATGTTCTATTATCCCATATCACAACATTTTTTCAGGGCAGAACAACTGGTCATGTCACGGTATCTCAAACTCAAAATAATTGATTTTGTATTTTAAACTAAAACAAAAAACAAAATCTTTAAGGCACTTGAAAGCAACTGAGGCTATAATAATAACAATAATAATAATAATAATAAAACCACTATGTATGTGATATTTTCTTGCCCCACCAGCATTTTTCTCTTCAATCTCTTAACTCTTTCACAATTTTTAAACTTTAAGTTTTTTTTTTAATAAAAAATTTTGAAAAATAAAGAAAACAAGCATTAAGTTCTGCAAATATTTCTTAAAACAATCAAGACAGTGAAGCACACATACAACTTTTCATGTATTTCGTCAATGATAGCAACTAAATTTGTTGAAACTGAAGCAAGAAGTCTGATGAAGCAATTGAAGAAAACAACATCGTTTTCTGTCAAAGGAAATAAGCAATTACAAAGGAAAAACGATGTCGTATTGTTTAATGAGGCTTCAGTTTCTGGCACGTGATTCAGGCAGTTAGATGGACACGTGTTGTAATTTTATTAGATTTCTTTTTAGCCGTTAGATTGTTTTCTGTTTTAGTTAGTTACATTAGCTAGTTTACCGCCTGATTTGTGGGCTTGAGTAACTGATTGCTATGAAGTATAAATAGCAAACCAGTGAGTAAGATTATGTGTGCTTTTCATTTTCTTTGTGAAAACAAGTTTCATTTCAGAGAATTTACTTTTCCTTCCTGAAATTTCTTTTCTTTACAAAATTAGATATGAAAAATACATATGTATATATATATTATGTATAATAATTATATTATTATATAGTTGTTTATTTATGTATTGATTTATTAGTACTGATTAATATTTATATATTAATTTTGCAGAGAGAGAGAGAGAGAGAGAGAACCATCACAATCAGTTATGGAACTCTGAATCTTATTAATGACAAGTTTGTTATGCAGATCTTACATATTCAGCAAGAATGAACTTGCCATAAGAAATATGCACAATTACAATCACGATATGCTACAACAAGAAAAACAATCTCACCTAAGTTCACAATTTTACACAACAAACACACAAAAAGAAGCTAAATGATCTGTATATCAATAACAAGCACTTGGGGCATGCATTTCAGCTCATTGAAACAACAAGAAATCCAATGAACAAAGCCACCAAGTAATTACGCATACTGAAATTTGCAATCAAAGAAGTTGCACGGGAAAAGTTTCCGGCTGATGTGTTAGTACTCAAAACAACCACCATCCAATTATCCTTAGAGCCAATCCCAATCCCAGTGTAGTTCGAATCCTTCAGATATTTTGCATATTGAGATGTTGTAGTAATTATCAGTCATCAACGATAGGTTAATTTCGGGCACACAAACAGGCTATATGACCCCTTGAACTGTGTGATTCTCTTTTATGTCACAGCCATCTAGGAGCTTGTCAAAATCGGTGATATTTGGCTTGGTGCCTGGAGTAGAGCTATAGTGAAAGGCGTTTTTACATGTTACATTCTTTAATTGGTCTGCAATCTTATTAGCCAAGCAAGCTGCATTGCTGTTCTTAGTGAAGTTGGCAAGATGTAGTGGCGTCCTGTTACCATTAATCTCATCGAAGAGATTTTTTTAGCTGTAGGTGTAAAAATTGAATTGGTTAGTAGTAAATTAGTGATAAAGTGAAGATAGAAAATTATACTCCTACTTTATAGGATACGTTGTAGTCCTCTAAATAGAAAATGTTATCTTTCAAATTGAAAGTCCCTACATGTACTATATCCCATATCATAACATTTTTTTCAAGGTAGAACAAACTGGTCTTGTCACTGTATTTGAAACTCAAAGTAATAGATTCAGTATTTTAAACTAAGAAACAAAATATTTAGGGCACTTGAAAGTAACAGAAACTATGAATAATAGTTGTGGGTGTATTTTTTGATGGTACTCCTTTCTCTTCAACTCACGCTTATAAGGCAAAGGGGGAGAGAGTTTTCTTTGATGTGGGATACCAAAAGGAGAGTACAGAAAGCCAAAAGGCTACTAAGTAACTCCAAAAAAGTACCCACAATAGTAATAAAAAAAAACCACTATGTATGTCATATATTCTTGCCCCATCAACATTTTTCTCTTCAATCTCCTAATTCTTTCATAATTTTAGACTTTAGGATTTTGCTATAAACCCAATTTTTTAAAAAAAAATTAGAAGAATAAAGAAAACAAGCATTGGATTCTACAAATATTTCTTAAAAAAAGATAGTGAAACAATCATGCAACTTTTCATGTATATCTTCAACGACAGCTAAGTAAATTAAACTATATATGAAAAACATACTATATATATATATATATATATTATATTATATGTATAATAGTATATTATTATACAATTTTTTTTATGTATATATTTATTTATTAATATTTATATATTAATAGAGAGAGAGAGTACCCTCACCCTCACAATCACTCATTGAATTGCCTTGCAGTTGCACAACATGAAGAACAAGCAAAACAAGGCTAAGTTTAAGGATGGCCATGGTTACAGACTTGAGTGTCCTATAGAGCTGTGCCTTGTGATGAGCAGTATATAAAAAATAAAAATACTATAACAAGAACACGTTAATAGGACAGAGAAGGCAAGAACTTGTAACTTTTCTTAGCTATAATTGTCCTTAGAATCTCAGCTTTTTTTGTCAATTTGCCGTGCATGTCAAGGTGCTGTAGGTTCCATCTCTTTTTCTTGTACCAGTAACAAGTGAAGTTGGATTCTCTTACGGCGATAGTTTAAAAGATATTTTGGTAATGCATTGCGCTTACAGTATATCATTGCAAAGATAGACATTTTAAAGCGAAAATTCTCGCTTTGAAAATATTAATGGTTGCTGTTACAACTACGTACTTTGCCTTTTCAAAATTTTTGCTCTTAAACTTAACATCTCTGCAAATTGGTCCTTGGATTTGTTGTTGTCTATAAAATTGCTGATAAAGTTTAGAATTATAGTGACAAAAAAGTCAAGAATCTTGCAGATTAATTGGTTGACATTTTTTAGTGTTTTCAACATATCGATCTAATAGTTACAATTGTAACTATTAAATTTAAAAAAAAAAAAAAAAAAAAAAAAAAAAAAAAAAAACTATAACAAAATGAAAACTAGACTTTGAAATGAAATTGACAATTCACCCAAACGTAGAGGATGTAATTTATATTTTAGCAGAAAAAAAAATGATTGGCATGAATTATATAAAAAAATGTTGATAAATAAAAACATACGTGTGCAGTGTGCTCATACTTAATATGATCATCTTAAAAAAAAAAAAAAAAAATTATATATATATATATATATATATATATTAAAGGAAGCACACGTAGCCTGTCAATGAATAGGATACGATCTTAAAATAGAATGAAGGGAATAACTTTAATCGAAGATCCTTTGGCTGTTCTTTCTTGATTTTTCTTTAATTTCCTAATTATTAGTAAAAGATTCCTGCTTTACTAAATGATTTAAGAGACATGGAAGTGAAACACAAAAATGCAGATTAAAAAAAATCATATTAAAGTGGCCTCCATGTAGCCATCCCTTATCAATTCACTACCAGCAATTTTCAAAATTGATCATTTAAATAATTCACTAAAGTATGCTTTTGTACCATTTAAGTTTGGGATTATTTCATTTTGGACTTTTACCTATAATTAATTAATTATTTATTTATTTTATTTTGGCTCAAACAGTCATTGCCTTGTTTGTAACATAATATGTGGTCTCCATTATAACTTGGAGCCGTGTCTAAGTAGCTTTTACAAAGACACTTGCCACACGTTACAAAAAGCTACAATGTAAGGTTTCAAGTTTAATTACTTATACACTAGTTTACTAACATGTGGGATGCACGGAAAAATTCAAAAAAATGTTCAAGAAATTCATTTTTTTAATTCACCTTCCTCTAGACTATAAGATGAAAGCTATAAGATTAATTCATAATATTCATGTACTTAAATAGCAAGTTTAAATGGTTAAATGTTGCAAGTTTGATGAATCCATAATCATAACCTTTAAAAGTACTTCTTTCCAAACTTACAAAAGTAAATTTATGAATCTTTACTCCTACTTCAACAAGCACAATTATTTTCTAATTAAATCTCCTTTCAAATAGTGCTTCTCATTATTGGTACATTTTGTAGTTGGAAAAGAGATATGCAAGTCTAATGTTTAGTTCATATTGCAAAGTTCCATACTACTTATAATTTGTTTCTAAATATTTGATGATTGATTTATTTAATGAGGCATGTTATATAAACTAATTCATTAAAAAAAATGTCAAATGTTTCTTGAAAATTCTATTGGTTGAAAACACAATCGGTGCTATCTAACAAATTTCCACTTTGAATTCATTAAATTTCATTAAAATGCAAAACCCCATTTAAGACTAATAGGTATTTGCTAAACTATCCAGCCATGAAACTATATAAGTTGATAGTGTATATATTGTGTGCGGGAATGTGGATTAGCATACACAAAAATACACAAAATTAAAATACAAATTCTGTGTTCCTACTTCTCTATAAAATCTAAAAGGGAATAAAAACCAACATCAAAGTTGAATAAAAATTGTATCTGAAAACATAATGTAAAAGACGTTTCTTATTAACTTATATCCCAAAAATTTAAAGAACATCTCAAGTAGTTTAGTAGCTAAACATAGCTTTTAGTAACTATAGCATTCAGTAAGAACTTTCAATATCTAGCCTAATTTTTACAATTTTTTTCAATAAGTAGCCTAATTTACATACATGACAGCTTGGCAACTGAGAGAAGACTTCCACTGAAACTTCTATGGCACCATCAAACTCCAAACTTGTCAACATGCAATAATAACCTTTGAGACATTTGTGACACTTGCTCTCAACCAAAATGTTTCATCTTTCCTTTAGATTCAATTTTTCCACCATGTTCTATAATAAGTTACATACAATCATCATAGAACTCCTAATCATAACTTGAGGCAAGTTTTCAAAAACTCTATAGAACTCTAGTTTATGGTTTTCTTCCATGCTATCTATGTGTGGGAGTGCACCATCAAGTACACAATTCAATGTAAACATCCATCTCTAGTTTAGAAAAAAAAAAAAAGGGTATATAATCATCAGTTGAATTATATCCATTTAAAACAAATTTTGGATGCATGGTTGATTCAATAATTAACTTAGGAAAAAAAATTAATAGGAGTTTCTTTGAATATATTATGTTGAATGTATGTCTATAAATAGAATCTATATAAGATTTCGAAGAAACTATTACACATTTATAGCTTAATATAAAGGAAAAATAGAAACCTTGAGATAGAAGACAGGTAGCTCATCATCTTTGTCTAATTCTCCCTGCATCACTATTCACATCTAGCAAATCAATCCGAACTGCAAAACACAAACATAGAAAACTCATCAAATTTTCCCCACAAGTAAAACAATAGTACAAATACAAAATATGTTTGTCACTGAATCCTTAACATTGAAACAGTAAGCAACAGAAATTAATAAATTAGGCATAGCTTTAAAAAAGAGCATCAAGAACTCTCATTTCCACCTTCATAATTGTGTATTGAATTGATGTTAGTTGCATTGAAAACTATACATAAAATAAAACCCATAAACAATTTCATCAAGAATAAGAAAATTTTGTTATTTCAATTTCAGTTAACATATCAAACGGCAAAGTTATATCCGAGGAAGGAAAAGAATTGGAACAAAAACATGCCAACAGACTACCTGGATGTTCATGGCCATTATGTTGGATCCTTAAGTTGTTCATGACTTTCTTGTTAGACTCAAGTTGGTTTCCCAAACAGTAAAAGTTTGTAAAATTTTCACACTATTACATTCCCCAAAATTCACCAAATTTGAAACAATATTCTAACTGCAAAATTTATGTACTAAAACTCCAATAACTTGTTCAAAATTTAAAAATTAACAAGATCAAATTCTTTCATTTAAAAAAAAAAAAAAACTTTTTGGGTAAACTCTATAAAATAAGCAAATTTAAGAGGAAGAGAGAGAGAGAGAGAGAGAGAGATTTATCGTGCACAAAATCCCTAAGAAACTCGAGCCCTGAGGAACTTACAGCTAAAAATTATAAAAGATGAAACCCAAAAAAAAATGTAAAAATCTCATTTAACCAAGCATAATACAATATTTAACTTCTCCAACTAACATACAAGATATATGGTAGTACATTCTTTTAGAGCAAAAAAAAAAAAAACATAAGCAAGAACAAAGGAGAAAGAAACTTCAAATGTAGTACTTAAATTAAGCTTACTACCAAAAAAAGATAAGGAAAAAAAATAAACAATGAATAAAGAATTGTAAGGACGCGATTTGTGACGAACCGTAACAGTATTGGATTCGCACGTAAAAAGGCCCAAACAATATCTGTGGGGCCCAATAATTTAAGGGCCAGGCCCAGTTGCTCCTGGAGAATCCGAAGGCCCAAGCCGAGGAGAGCTGTGGCCCAAGCTCTACGATACAGAGCACAAACAGTTTTGGGAGGCAGCCGAGGACAGTTTAGTCCTCGGCAGATCCAGATTCCCACCGGAAAAAAAGGGTAAAACTGGTATAGGGCTAAACTTAAAAGAGAATCTAAGAATATCCGGAAAAGCTGCTCTCATTGCCATTCAATGCCCTACCCCTGACAGAGTCGTATTCTTCAGCTTTATCAACCCTCCCCAACAATTCTGGGATGGGACTGATGGGACAAATGTCAGTCTTGTAAAGGTTGACCCTACACGTGGACGAAGGACAGCGAACACAGGCTAGTATAAAAGAAGAAGCAAGTGAATCTGAGAGGGGGGATCTAAAAAAGAAAAAGGGGCTCCATGGGTGAAAACACCCTAATAGCACATGCAGATCATAAAAAAGACCCGCCGTCGGGTAATCAGGGAAGACCTCAATGGTCCTCGGATCAAGTCTGAGGAGCCCAATCCTATAGGATGCGACGCCACATGGTTTAAATATTCAAACCCAACTCCTTTTTCTACAGGAATTCCTCTAAAATCAAGACCAGAACATCGCCCCGTGACCAAACCCAAGCTTTTCTAGCCCACTCTCTACAAATCATATTGTGAAGGATCTTTCGTGTGTGAGCCCAACAACATTATTGGGCCGCAAAGGAATCGTGTCCTTACAATATCATTTGTAGAGCGTGGGTTTGAAAGGCTAGACCTTAGTCGTCAGACGGTGGGTTTTTCGTGGTGTTCATAAATGGTTTAAATCGTATTCGCCCTGAGAGTCGCTCTCCTGGAGGCGGGCTGGGAGGCTTCAGTTTTTGGCCATTTTTCCCAGCCCCCTCTCTCTGGATTGCTTACTTTTCCTTTTATACTAGCCTGTGCTCCTTATCCTTCATCCACGTGTAGGATCGGTATTCCAAGATTGATACTTGTCCCATCAGCCCATACCCAGAGTGGTTGGGGGTGGTTGTAAAAGTTGGAAAGTCTGGCTCTGTC
The DNA here is from genome assembly GCF_001633185.2 of Quercus lobata. Lineage (NCBI taxonomy): Eukaryota > Viridiplantae > Streptophyta > Magnoliopsida > Fagales > Fagaceae > Quercus > Quercus lobata. The sequence continues at coordinate 6,653,689 of NC_044906.1, read as the reverse complement.
AGGTGCAGAGTATTGAATGGCAGTAAGGGCAGCTTTCCCTGGTTGTTACACTTTCTAGCGTACCCCTTTTTCTACTGACACAGATATTTTAGATTTTTTCCAAGCTGTTTTTGTACCGTTTTTGCCCTTCCTTCCGGGGAGTCCTCGGATATGCCGAGGACAGAGTCATCCTTGGCTGTATCTCAAGGCTACTCAGACTTTTATTCCCTACTCTTGGCCATAACCTTCCTCGGCCTGGGCCTTAGGTCTCAAATTAAAAACGGGCCAGGGCCACCAATTAACGGGTCCCACAATAGCCCCTCAAAATCCTACTGTTCGATATCTTGGTCGGAAAGGAGGGTTTTGGTAATACCCCGCCTTTATTGCGGTCTGCTTTAGATCTGCCCCTCATTAATGTGGGTGTCTCTTTATCTATCCGGGAAACGTACCGGTTTATGAAACATTCCTTTGAATTCATTCAGGATGCGTCCTTGCCGCTTCATTATCCGAAAACGCGCTTTTAATGATCTCCCTTTACAAGACCATTCGAATTCAACGGCCATTGACGGCGTGGGGAAGTGGAATGGATATCTTCTCGTTTACTACTTTTCCTGGAGATTCGGGCAGATTAAATGCCTCCCGTTTTGCCATTCATATAAGAATGAAAACAGGAGGTTACCTCCCTTACACGGAGACCTTTTAAATTTTTTTAAAGCCTAAAAACTCTTAGCCTCCCTCAGAATTTCCCATATCTGCACGTTTGCACTTTGAGTTGTAATTTATCCATGATAAGAACGGGAATGAAGAGATCATACCCTTCCCAGAAATACTACATGCCTGTGAAGCTCAAACTGGCTCGGTCAGGGCAGGGGTGGCAGAGACTCAAGACACTTCTTACTCTCCTTTCAGCCAAAACCCGAAGCAGGGGCTCATCGCGTCAACCTCTTGGCGCGGCTGAGTTGGGGTCACCCATTATCAGCACCAGCCGCTCTCTCATGAGCATAGCTAACATGGCACCAACGTGTTAGGAGTCAGGACTGAGGCAGGGACTAAGTGTCTCTGCTTCTTCCTCTCTTCGTTCACTGGTATCTTCTTTTGCCTCCCCTTCTTCTTCTTTCCCATCACTAAATCCATCCTGATACTTTTCTTTTTTCCTCTTCTTCTCCCCCTTCTTTCTCTTCCTCTCCTCCTTCTTTCTCTTCATCTCCTCCTTCTTCTTTTGAGGAAGGTCCTTCTCTCAATATGGGGCGCTAATGAGGCAGAGTTTGGAAGGACTTTGGAGACGAGTTTAGAAAGACATCTGACTGTTTATTTGTCATATTTTTGTAATTCACCTTCTGTATAGGCTTGTTTAAGCCCTTCTTTGTACGTTGTAATTCCTCTTTATATTAATAAAAGTCGTTATTGCTTTATTTCACATGTTCTATCTCTTTATATCCGAAATGGTTACGCCGTGAATAGACATACTACCATGTGAATTCTTTTTATTTTTACATTTTGTCCAACGTCTGGGACCAAAATCTCAGTTAATAAAAAGGTCTTACTCTGAGTTTATTGAAACTATCTAACTTAATAATACTGAATCGAACAAATAACACTTAGGGTTGAAACCCATATTAAGAAGAAAAAGACAGGATATTATGATGAGTTTATTGGGGCGGTCTAGCACACTACCGCCGACCTGAGAGCACAATACTTAGGGCCGTAATCCCTTATCAAGGAAAAATGTACTATTATGAACTTACGAGTGCTGTTTAGCACAATAATATTGACTTGAACAAATGATACTTAGGGTCAAAACTCTTGCTAAGGAAAAGATGTCATCATGAATTTAGTAGAGTTGTCTGGCACAATAATGCCGACTTGAGAAAACAACACTTACCCCATTATAGCTGAGATGATAACTGAATGCTCGGTGCGGTGTAGGAGGTAATCATCCGAAGATATATAACCCAAAAATGAACAGCCCTTCCAGGTTGTTGAGTAATAGGGTGTTTCACCATCTCTCTAACAACTTTCGTAGCCTCAACCTTTTTTTTGGTATTTGAGCCGAGGATTGAGCAACTTAAAATTTTTATTAAATAGTCGACCTTACAATACCTTGGTTCTGTCCAAAACTCAGTTTTCTCATCCAAGTAGTTGGTTTCCCCATAGGTTTGAGTCCGAGGACCATACAATACCTTGGTTCTGTCCAAAACTCAGTTTTCTCATCTAAGTAGTTGGTTTCTCCATAGGTTTGAGTCCGAGAACCATACAATACCTTGGTTTTGTCCAAAACTCAGTTTTCTCATCTAAGTAGTTGGTTTCCCCATAGGTTTGAGTCCGAGGACCATACAATACCTTGGTTATGTCCAAAACTCAGTTTTCTCATCTAAGTAATTGGTTTCCCCATAGGTTTGAGTCCGAGAACCATACAATACCTTGGTTCTGTCCAAAACTCAGTTTTCTCATCTAAGTAGTTGGTTTTCCCATAGGTTTGAGTTCGAGGACCATACAATACCTTGGTTCTGTCCAAAACTCAGTTTTCTCATTTAAGTAGTTGGTTTCCCCATAAGTTTGAGTCCGAGGACCATACAATACATTGGTTCTGTCCAAAACTCAGTTTTCTCATCTAAGTAGTTGGTTTCCCCATAGGTTTGAGTCCGAGGACCATACAATACCTTGGTTCTGTCCAAAACTCAGTTTTCTCATCTAAGTAGTTGGTTTCTCCATAGGTTTGAGTCCGAGGACCATACAATACCTTGGTTCTGTCCAAAACTCAGTTTTTGGGCATGGGGCCCTGGCTTTAGGGGAATCAGCTCCTCGGCCGAGCCCCTAGAACCATCTGTGCGGCTGACGCTATAAAGCGTAGCCCCTAGTTAACAATCATAGCCCCTAGTGGAACTTTACGCTAGAACTCTTTAACCGGCTGTTAGAAATGATAAGGGAACTCTCTCGACCTATCGTCTACGCCAAGACACAAGCCTTTCCCACGGACGGCGCCAATTGTAAGGACACGATTTATGACGAACCGTAACAGTGTTGGATTTGCACGTAAAAAGGCCCAAACAATATCATTTGTAGAGCGTGGGTTTGAAAGGCTAGGCCTTAGTCGTCAGACGGTGGGTTTTTCGTGGTGTTCATACATGGTTTAAATCGTATTCGCCTTGGGAGTCGCTCTCCTGGAGGCGGGTTGGGAGGCTTCAGTTTTTGGCCATTTTTCTCAGTCCCCTCTCTCTGGATTGCTTACTTTTCCTTTTATACTAGCATGTGCTCCTTATTCTTCGTCCACGTGTAGGATCGACATTCCAAGACTGATACTTGTCCCATCAGCCCATACCTAGAGTGGTTGGGGGTGGTTGTAAAAGCTGGAGAGTCTGGATCTGTCAGGTGCAGAGTATTGAATGGCAGTAAGGGTAGCTTTCCCTGATTGTTACACTTTCCAGCGTACCCCTTTTTCTACTGACACAGATATTTTAGATTTTTTCCAAGCTGTTTTTGTATTGTTTTTGCCCTTCCCTCCGGGGAGTCCTCGGATATGCTGAGGACAGAGTCATCCTCGGCTGTATCTCAAGGCTACTCAGACTTTTATTCCCTACTCTTGGCCATAACCTTCCTCGGCCTGGGCCTTGGGTCTCAAATTAAAAACGGGCCAGGGCCACCAATTAATGAGCCCACAAGAATTATATGTAACCCTTGCTTAATGATGTACAGCTACAAATGTTGTGAAATTTTAAAGTACTCACAAGTGTACGAACTGTACCGAAATATTGAACCCATAGGGACTTGAATGAACGTAGGAAAATTAATCAAATCTCAACCAAATTAATCCTAATCTAGTTTAATAAAAATTGATTGTTTGCAATTAAATATACTAAGCAAATAATTAAACTAAGCAAATATATAATATAAAGCAGTAAAGAGATGTAAACAATCTAGAGAAATGAATTAAGGTTTTGGAATCTGCTTTATTAATTCATATCAGCATATATTTACGATCATTAATTTTTCCCAACCACTACATGATAATCTAGAAATCAATCTTGCTATCATAAAAAATATTATTATTAAAACTTCTATTTAAATATTTAAAGCATGCTCTTCTTCGTTTCCTAGGTATAAAATCAAATTATTAATTATATCCATAGCCAAACAAATCATAAGAGATATCCAATTTTAAAATCAATAAATAACAAACTAAACATTCAATTAATTAAGACAAATCCTTAGTCATGAGAAAAACATGATTGAACTCATATCTAAAATCTAGTCAATTAATATGAAGTAAGAACAATTTAAATCATTAAAAAACAACTATTGTGGAAAAAATCAAATCACATAAATATTACTGATAATCCTTAACAAAGTTTCAACCTTAATTATAAATTTAGCTACTTATGGTAATTAAAATAAAACACAAAAATAAAATACTAAACATTAAACTAGACAAATAAAATAAAAAAAGAAATAGTCACAATGCTAGAGAAAATCTAGAGTGGAAGCCACATGCGACTGCCTACACTTCAATTCCATCCCTAGTGGTCTCTCCTTTTATTTTTCTGTTTTGCTCCCTTTATATACTTGGACACATGCGGGAGCTTCCCAGAAAACCCGCAATGGCCTAGAGCCTCTCTTATTTGTGGTTCGGTAGAGTAAGAAGAAAGCCCAAGCCCACATTTCTTCTTCTTTTTTTTTTTTTTTCTTTTTCTTGCTCCTTCACGTGTCTCCAGGCCGCTTCTGTTTATTCTTTATTCTTTATCTCTACTTTTTTTTTTCTTTCATTTTACTTCACATGCTAACTTTACTATCTCATGATTAAAATTCTCAAAAAAAAAAAAAAAAAAAAAAAAAAAAGCTATCTCATGATTAAATGTTTCCTTGGCACTTTTACCATGTCAGATTGAGTAGGGATCACTTCTTATTCTTAAATTTTTTTTTGTCTTCTCTTGATGAATTCATGCCTGACTGGATGTAAGTCGGCTTGATTCAATTGGCCTAGCCCCACTTTGTATATAAAGCCCTTGTTATCTGCAATACAAAAATATTATATAATCAGTCACAAAATAACATAAAAGTAAGGTTAAATATGTAGATATGTAAATACTTTATTATATATATTTCATGCACATCAATAAACATGAAAAAAAAAAATGCAAACATCTGCAACAAAAAAAAGAAGTTATTTAGGTGTTCTTCCCATATGAACGATGGTGTGAGAGTTCCCAAATATGTTGGATTGAAATAACCAACGAAAGTGAAATATGATAAAATACCATAGAAACATCTTAGTATGAATAACACAAACAATAAGTTTATTAGAAATGTTAAAGTGAATGTTATTAGCAACATAATGTGTTATACCATGTTTGTATATGCTAGAGTGGATGCAGAAGAAAAAGCATAGAATAGGAACACTGAGAACACGAGGGTTACGTGGTTCAGCCTTGACGGCTTATATCCACGAAGGAATCCCTTAAGGGCTATATCTTTATTATGTATAAGAGTGTAATACAATAACCTGTATTACAATGAGCCATAACATGAGTATATATAGGCGACTAAACTCTAGACTACTAGTATAAGTAGGACTGGACTTGGGCCTATTACATTGGGCTAATATATGTCTAATATATATCTCTAACAAGAAAAAATATATATACAAAGCTATAGTTCATTGCTTTGTTAAATCTCTATAAAAAAAATACCTACCAAAACCTACAAAGTAATCCACAATTGGCAAATTAACAAAGCAAAAGTCATAATTCACAAAGGTATCTAAAAAGAACCTTCACAATTAATTGTGTTTCCATTTACTTTTGCTTCACTTTTTTTTCCTCAACGCCTAAATAGATGCTTAATTAAAATTGTGAGAAGATAATCCAACATGCAAAACCCAAAAAAAAGTCTCTAAAAATCACAAATTTGGTCATCCATATAAAAATAAAATAAAAATAACTGTTTCCACCATATTCATCAAAAACACGAAATTTATACGTCTAATCAACTACCAAAAAAAAAACCCAAAAACCCTCATAAAAGAAAAGGCCAATACAATTGAATTATGTAAAACAGATTATCAAAGCATAAAGATTGGAAAAGCCATTATCCAAAGTGGGTGTCTTAGTGAAGCGTTGTTGAAATTGTGAGCAGAGTCAATGGAGATAATCAAAACAGAGGAGCGAACCTTAGAGAGAAGGATAGAGAGGATTAAACCCAAATTTAGAGAGAGGGAGATGTATGCATGTTGTGTTTTTGAAATCAAAAGAAGAAGAAGATGTAAGCACATATAAAATGAGAAAGCATTTGACAAACCACATGTCATAAGTTACATCGTACAATAATATAGGGAAAATACAATGTGTAGTGGTTTGAAGCAATAACAACTTTTTTTTTTTTTTTTTTTTGGGGTGAGAAAAGTAGTAACAACATTTTCACATTAACTACTATACTATCTTCACTATTGTTTTGTTTTCTGAATTACTATGCTCTCTTTGATACAATATTGAAGCTCAATTACTATTGTACTAACAATCACAACAATGCAAAAGGCAAAAAACTTGATTCCCTTAAAATTAAATTCATATGTACTACCATTCAAGAATTCATTGCAGTCTTAATCTCCATCCCTGAAACCTAGAAACTACTATACTATCTTCAATATTATTTTAGTGCACACTAGTTTTGTAGTAATTTGAAAATCTTCTTAAAATGGTTTGTGAATTCAAGTATACCTTATTTTTCCTAGAATGCATAAGGTACACACAAATAACATTAAATCTCATGCTTTTTTTTTTTTTTTTTTTTTAATGCAGGGGTTTAATCATAGTTACCTGCAAAACCGCTGAATCTTTGACTTGTAAAATCTCTTTCATATCATATCTATCTAAAGGAAAGAAATGAAACCCCAAAAAAGAAATCATAATAGCAATAAACCCCATGTCTCTAAGACATTGTATAAAGCATGTAGGATGTGCAAACTCACTAAGCATAAATATTAACTTATAGGGAGCCAAAACCAAATCATATGAAAACATTTTTTTTTTCACCACAAACAACCAAAATAGTCACCAAAAACACTGACAATGATGACAAAATTAAGGATATCAAACCCGCTTAGAATTACCACATTATGATTTTTTATTGATGACTCTGATTCTTTCTTGCTTTCACTGGCAAGTAGAACTGGTCCTCATCGTGTACAACCCCAAACTGTAATCCCCTCTCCAATATGTCCACTAATATATTTAAAAGTGAAATAAAAATTAACCTTGAAAAACAAATAAAAACCTCAGTTTTTTTTTTTTTTTTTACAAGTATATATGATAAGGATGATGTGCCCATAATTTTATTTATTTATGAAAACCCATAATTTTATTAAAATATATAAAAGGAGGATGTGGAATTAAATCATATGATTTCGGACCAGGCTCTATGTTCTCAGCTGGACACATGATGCAACTGCATTCATTTATTTGTTTATTTTTTATGTTACACAACTTAGTAATTTCCTATTTATCATTCATAAGGACCATAACCTTATGTTTTGGATAGGGGCAGTGCTATAGGCAACCCAAGGGGTTCAAATGAACCCCCTGAACGGTCCCATTTTTTTTAATATATATAATTTTTTTTTGTTTTACCTCCAAAAATAAAAATTTGAACACCCTGAATTTAAATTTTGTTTAAACCCTACAGGAATGAACTTGCATATGATCATCTTAGTGTTATTTTCACAGTATTTTTCACAATTAATCTACAATAAAGGTTAAATGGCAAGCTGTAACTAGTTTTTATCTAGACCTACAACTTATATCATTTTTTTATATACCTTTAACAACTTGCTACCTACATTTTGCTATGAAAGTGTTGTGTTAGTAACACTATTAAAATTGCTCATTCATTAAAAATAAATAATTAAATAAACATTCTCTCTAGAAAATAAATAAATACATTTCAAAAGCAAAAACTTATATCAATTATTATTTTTTCTTAGTTTCATGTTTGCTCCCAATTCTACTTCTAGGTGTTTTACTATTCTTTTTTATCATATATTTTTATACAATTGATATTGTAGGGATAAGGGCCCAAAGTTGTATGTATTGGGCCTTGAGCTTTGGTCGAGGATGTTGATTGATTCAAGGACGAACAAACAATAGTGAGGGTGTTAAGTCCAAAGTCCCATAAGCAACATGCAGGTGGAAAGGTTAGGAAAGGTGGTCCAAGGAGGAGTGCCTCCTCGGATAAACGAAGCATCGATCAAACGTATATTCTATCACTCAAAATGACCTTCCAAGAAATTTCACTGAGAAGGACGTGTATTATAAATGTACTAGAAGAAAGGGAGCTAGGAAAGGTCTAAGGAAAATTGCTGTCACCGTATTGAATGTCCTGCAACTAACTTTCTGGCAGCATTTATGTGGAGAAAACCTCTGAACAATGCTGCCTTGGCTACCACAACTCACAGAAGGCCAGAAAATGTGTCTGATGGGACAAACACTCAAGTAATGACTTAAATGATCAACAAGTGTAAGATCAAGATGGTCCAAGAGAAACTATATAATGTAAGAGATGCTCCTTGGATAGGGAATCGAAAAATCACAAAAGAAACACTGTAGCAATCAAGAATGAACTCTGCAACCAAACTTGTAAGGAATATCTAAGAACTGATCTCCTCGGACTGTGCCGAGGACGATTTTCTCTAATTTAATTCAATTTGTTTCTCTGTTCTTGTCTACTGAGCACATTTTATTCGTGATCCAATTTATTTTAACCCAGTTTTCTAATTCACTCTCTACAAATTCATTACTTTGGGTTTTTTGGGCCTAGGTCCATCCATCATTTGGGTCAGGGACTCAAATTTGGTCCTTACAGATATTAAATATAATAAATTATTATTAATTTGACAAAAATATATGATTAGTTAGTTAATTATATTTATTTATGCATTCAATGGTAGTTATCTTACCCATCTTTAAACTATTAATAATTTTTTAGACTATATTGTATATAATATTTAGAATACTATTTCAGATTATTGTATATAATATGAAAGTTGTATATAAAACCAAAAAAAAAAAATCAATTTAGTTTTTACTCCCACAACAAATTTCTAGTTCCAACACTATTGACCCCTCTGGAAAATAATTATGGAGCCGACACTGGTTTTGGAAATATCCAAAACCATAAAAATAAATAAATAAAATTAAAAATTAGATAACTTTGTAATTATCTTTAAAAAATAATAATAAAAAGAGTTCAAATTTGGTAAGGATTCAGTAATAATAATATAAAAAAAGTCATCCAAATGATAGCTTAGAAGATTGAGTAGCTCGTTCATGACCAAGAATTTAAACTACTGTGGCTTACTTGTTTGAAGACTAATATGCAGAGCAAAGCTACTGAATGATGGTTTCCAGGTAATTAGGTGGGCACATACATTGATCGTTGATTAATGGATGAGAGTGTCCAAACTAATGGTAAATGCAGCATGCGTACTTCATAGTACCAATGAGATTTTAATGTTGTAATACTTAAGATTTAAGAACCCTTGCTCCACAAAAATGTACTTGGAAGCATAAGCATGGTGTTCAACTCTTGTTTGAATAACTCTAGGCCTTTTTTGTTAGTTTCTTTGTTCTATTATCAATTTATCATAGCTGAATGTGGCAATACATAATTATGTGACAATTGATTAACGTATGCAGTTTCAGTGACAATTAAATCAATTAGACATTTAAATACATCCAATCAATGCACAATCATCTATATAGAACAAGAAATTAGTATTATTGATTAAGGTATGGATAAAGGCTTTGGTACAATCCATAATGACCCTCCCACACAACTCAATAAGTAGCAGAACTACCAAATTGACATAGAAGATAGACATACATAACAAAGTCACATGTATTATGGCCACAGTCTAAGGTTCAAATCATAAACTATCCACTATAGTGTGACGAGAATAATGTAAACCACATATGGAAATTGACTTGCAGGCTATAGCTATTCAAAAACAATGAATCTTGATATGTTTGTTCTTCACAGTGCTAGCATGCACAAGGAAATGGAAACATTATTCCTCTTATATCCCTGAAGTTGTATGACCTTAACTTGATATAAGCCTAACAAAAATAATCACAGATTGGGGTAACTTTCCTTACCCTAATTTCTAAGCTTTTCTCTACCATTATAGCATGACGAGAATAATGTAAACCACATATGGAAATTGACTTGCAAGCTACAGCTATTCAAAAACAATGAATCTTGATATGTTCGTTCTTCGCAGTGCTAGCATGCACAAGGAAATGGAAACATTCTTCCTCTTATCTCCCTGAAGTTGTATAACCTCAACTTGATATAAGCCTAATAAAAATAATCACAGATTGGGGTAATTTTCCTTACCCTAATTTCTACGCTTTTCTCTACAGCTAATGGCAACAACTAAAAATACAAAATATTGACCATAAACTCAATACCTAAATAGAAAAACAAAGAAGAATTAACCCTAAAAAATTTCAATATACATAGAAAATAAAATTTAAGTATACCTCAACTTGATATACAAAACTTGTACCCGATGTAGATGTCGATGGCTCATATAGAGGGGACAGCTAACAACTCCTCGCCATTAAAGTTGACGATGGCCTTGAACCTGAGCCTGTGGTCAGACCAATTTCCCTCTCGCAAAAGGACACGAATAGGAAATGGAGTGTTAATTGAATTACTGAAATACAAATGAGAGAGCAATGCGGCTAATAATTGAAATTAGCAAAACCCACTACAGGGCTCCAAACCCATCAATCTAAGCTAATCGTTTAGAAAAAACACTCCCAAACAAAACATGAATTTTTAAGAACAGTTGTGGGTTTCAAATTTGTGTCTATATTTAATTTTTGTGATGTGTTTGTTTGCCAAGAAAGTTTAAGAAAAGTTGCTATAAATTTTTTTTCTCAATCTTTAAAATTGAAAATTAAATTTTTTTTTTTATTTTCATTAATTTTTATTTTTTTCCAATTAAACTAAAATTGAAAAATCAAAATGTATTTGTTTTTATTTTTTTAATTAAAATTATGACGTGTCATTTTTTAAGAGTCAAATAAAAAGATTTATTATTATTTTTTTGGCCACGTTAGTATTTAGTGTGTCAATAGTACATTCCGTTTGTCATGTAAAACTTTTCTGTTAGTGGGTTGATGGCAGAAACCAAAATAAAAATGATTTTATATTTTCAGGGACTAAGGTAAGTGCAAAATCAATTTAAAAATTAAAATAAGATTAGAGCATCTCCAACCCAAAATTCTCTCTATAATAGAGAGTGAAACCCAAAAAAAGCTCTCCAATGGACTCTTTATTCCTAGATTTTTTTTTGGCTCATGAACAGTAGCTCATGAAGTCTGATGAGCTACTGTTCACTCTTCAAATGCATTTTTCCTATTATAATAATTAGGTGTTAAATAAAAAAATATTGGAAGATGTGTAGTTGTTAAAAAAAGAATAAATAATGAATGAAGAAATAATATTTAAATGAGATAGAGAATCTGTTGAAAGTGTATTTGAAAAAGTGAGTGATTAAAAAGTAAAAATTACTGTTTATCCTTCAAATAGTATAAAAATTTAAAGATTCTACTAGAGATGCTCTTGGAGTAAAAAAAAAATAAGGGCAAAAAATGTGTGTGTATATATATATATATATATATATATATATATTTTTTGCCCTTTACGCAACCACAAGTTATTTTTACTTTTTTTTAAAAAAGACAGTCATTCCCCGTGGCTTTCCAGGCCCCACCTCCTTTTTTTGATATTACCAAAAATACCCTAACCTCTTTTCCCTTCTCTCTCACACCCACCCTCATGCACCGACACACAAACAGAATCACACACAGTCTCTCTCTCTCTCTCTCTCTCTCATATCAACGTAAGCCTGGTCTGCTTGTAAGATTGAGATCTCAAATTTGCGTATTTGGGTAAGTGTCTTTATTGCATAGAGTTCTTTTTTTTTACCATATTTGGCATTAATTTTACAAGGGTTGGATTCTAGTGATGCTTGTAATTTGCAAAAGTTTGGTCTATTAAACTATATATGAAAAATATACTATATATATATATATATATATTATATTATATGTATAATAGTATATCATTATACAATTTTTTTATTGATGTATATATTTATTAATTAATATTTATATATTAAGAGAGAGAGAGTACCATCACAATCACTCATTGCGTTGCCTTGCAGTTGCACAACATGAAGAACAAGCAAAACAAGGCTAAGTTTAAGGATGGCCATGGTTTCGGACTTGAGAGCTGTGCCTTGTGATGTGCAGTATATAAAAAATTAACATGTGCCCTAAGGACATATAATAGTATACTATTTTTGGAAAAATTTTATCGGGAATTGAAAAAATTTTAATAATTTTTTCAATTCTCAATAAAATTTCTTCAAAAATAAATTTATTAATTTGTTAAGGGTATACATTAATTGGACTCAAAATAAAAACACTATAATAATTAAGAACACATTAATAGGACAAAGAAGAAAAGAACTTGTAACTTTTCTTAGCTATAATTGTCCTTAGAATCTCTGCTCTTTTTGTCAGTTTGCCGTGCATGTCAAGGTGCTCTAGGTTCCCTCCCTTTTTCTTGTACCAGTTACAAGTGAAGTTGGATTCTCTTACGGCGATAGTTTAAAAGATATTTTTGGTAATGCATTGCGCTTACAGTATATCATTGCAAAGATAGATATTTTAATGTGAAAATTCTCGCTTTGAAAATATTAGAGAGTGTTTGGTACATGTGTTTGAAAGCATGTGTTTTAGTATTTGAAAACATGTGTAGAAATACGTGTGGGTAAAAAAATGTATAAAAATACGTGTAATATTGTTTAAAAACTGAAAACATGTGTTAGAGTTTGTCTACCAAACAGCGCCTAATTTTTGCTGTTACAATTACGTACTTTGTCTTTTCAAAATTTTTGCTCTTAAACTTTAATATCTCTGGCAAATTTGTCCTTCGATTTGTTGTTGTCTATAAAATTGCTGATAAAGTTCAGAATTTTAGTGATAAAAAAGTCAAGAGTCTTGCAGATTAATAGGTTGACACTTTTTAATGTTTTCAAGACATCGATCCAAGATTTAAATATTTGTTTCCCGTTGTAACTATTAACTTAAAAAAAAAAAAAAAAAAAACTAAAACAAGATGAAAACTAGACTTTGAGATGAAAATGACAATTCATCTAAACGTAGAGGATGCTATTTACATTTTAGCAGAAAAAAAAAATGATTGGCATGAATTATATAAAAAAATGTTGATAAATAATGGCCACATAGCAGTAAATTGATTAAAAACATCGTAATCAAAGTTTTCATCATCCATGTGTAATATTGTAATTACCACAATCTGCTTCAATCAAATAAGCAATTCTTGTTCATGTATTCTTTCACAAGAACAATCCACTAGATATATTTATCAAACTTATAGAGCTCATATAATAGCCATGGTTATTAATAAAAGAAAAACACAACAGAACCAATAATTGTGTTAGACCCAATTAGAAGTTAAAATAGATGTTATAAAGATATGGTTTTCCTTAAAATAATTCACAGATTTATTGTAAATGCCTAGGCTATAGAACATACCGATTCAAAAAGTAGTAAAGAACCGGCTTGCTAAGCAAAGCTTCTCTCTCCCTGGATGCTTCCTCAGAGGTACTTGCTTCTGCACTCCAATCCCTTGTGAATCTAACGGTCCCAGCTCAATTGCTCAAACCACCCAAATTTATTTAAGCCCCCCCAAAAATACCTTAAAATTAAAAACCCACTTCAGCATATGAAAAACAAGTCTGAAACAAACAAATATAGTAATCAGAAATTTCGAATTTCAGCTAAAAAAAGAAGAAGAAGAAGCATCTTTCTTTAGCTCAATTGGAAATATCTTAAATCACAGTGGGACTGTGACTGGGTTTATGAGAGAGTGCGAACGAAAATGATAAGTATTTTTTTAAAATTATTTTTGGTACAATCCTATAAGTATTATTGATTAAGGTATAGATAAAGGTTTTGGTACAATCCATAATGATCCTCCCACATAACTCAATAAGTAGCAGAACTACCAAATTGACATAGAAGATAGACGTACATATAACAAAGTCACATGTATTATGGCTACAGTCTAAGGTTCAGATCATAAACTATCCACTATAGTGTGACGAGAATATTGTAAACCACATATGGAAATTGACCTGCAGGCTGCAACTATTCAAAAACAATGAATCTTGACATGTTCCTTCTTCACAGTGCCAGCTTGCACAAGGAAGGTGGAAACGTTCTTCCTCTTATCACCCTGAAGTTGTATAACCTTAACTTGATATACAGACCTTAAGTTGTAGACCATAAACTCAATACCCAAATAGAAAAATATAGAAGAATTAACCCTAAAATTTTTAATATACATGGAAAATCAAATTTGAGTATACCTTAACTTGATATACAGACCTTATAGCCAATGTAAATGTTGACAGCTCGTATTGAGGAGACAGCTAACAACTCCTTACCATTAAAGTTAACGGTGGCCTTGAACCTGGGCTTGTGGTCAAACCAATTTGCCTCTTTCAAAAGGATACGAATAGGAATCAGAGTGTTGATTGAATTACTAAAATACAAAAGAGAGAGCAATGCGGTCAATAATTGAAATTAGCAAAATCTACTACAGGGCTCTAAACCCATCAATCTAAGCTAATCATCCAGAAGAAACACTCCTAAACGAAACATTAATTTTTAAGAAAAGTTGTGGGTTTCAAATTTGTGTCTATATTTAATTTTTGTGATGTGTTTGTTTGCTAAGAAAGTTTAAGAAAAGTTGCTATAAATTTTTTTCCCAATCTTTAAAATTGAAAATTAATTTTTTAATTTTCATTATTTTTCAATTAAATTAAAATTGAAAAATCAAAATGTATTTGTTTTTATTTTTTTAATTAAAATTATGACCTATCATTTTGTAAGAGTCAAATAAAAAAAATTATTATTATTTTATTAGCCACGTTAGTATTTATTATGTCAACAGTGTACTCCGTTTGTTATGTATGACTTTTTTGTTAGTGGGTTGACGGTAAAAACTAAAATGAAAATGATTTTATGTTTTAAGGGATTAAAGTAGACACAAACTCAATTTAGGAACTAAAATGAGATTAGGCCCTAAATGTAAAGAGTAAAAATGTATTTTCGTTTTTTATTTATTTTACACAACAACAAGTTATTAAAAAAAAGAAAAAAAGAAAAAAAAAGACACTCATTCCACGCGGCTTTCCAGGCCCCACCTCCTGTTTTTTATATTACCAAAAATACCCTTACTTTCTTTCCCTTCTCTCTCACACCCACCCTCATACACCGACACCCAAACAGAATCACACACAGTCACTCTCTGTCTGTCTCTCTCTCTCATCAACGTAAGCCTGGTCTGCTTGTAAGATTGAGGTTTCAAATTTGCGTATTTAAGTAAGTGTTTTTATTGCCTAGAGTTCATTTTTTTTTTATACCATATTTGGCATTAATTTTACAAGGGTTGGATTCTAGTGATGCAAAAAATTAATGGATTGAATTGGTTAAACTTAATTTTCCTTTGTTTGCATTCCTTATAAATTTCACCTGATAGTGTTTTTTCCTGTCAACCTTGTGTGAACTATTTTCTTGTAATTTGTCAGTACTTGGGTAGTTGGTCACTGTTATTGGGTCAGATTTTAACCAAAACATGGTCTGAAAATGGGCACAAAAAGCTCATGCCAAAAGGGATGTTTCGGAGGCATTCTCTCGCTGTCACTGATATTCTGCATCCTAATGGTCAAAACTTGCTTGCCTTTCTTTTTCATCCACCAGATCATCTAGAATTACATTTATGATTTTGGATACCATGCAAGTGGAGTGATGGAGTAAAAATCTAAATTTTGATATGCTTGGAATACATGCAATTTTACAATAATTTTTCTTCATGCTAGATTGGAAAAGATGTTGCAACACAATACGTTCTGGGTTGGGATTCGATGGCTCCTATAAGGTGACTATATTTGTTACCTTTGATCGTGGTTAATTTTTTTCCATAATGATATTGTTATCTCTAGTTTCTTGTTGGAAAATGAGAGACAGTAGATGCGTATTTATAAGAAATTATTTGAAATTTCCTGTCAGAACCAAAATGAGACAGGTTTCTACAGATATTTGAAACTTATTTTTAGTGAACAGTGTCAGTGTGATAAATCGTTGAGAGATCAGTTATACAGTGGAGAATTATTCAGTTGAACATGGGTCACAGCTATAAGAATAATTCTTATGTAGTTTTTTTTTTTGATAAGTAATGCAATTCTTATTGATATGAAAAATAGGGTTGCCCAAGTATACATGGAATATACAATAGGGGACTGTACAATCAATTATACAAAGTACATGAGTCTATCAAATCAATAACAGAACATAAAGATAGACTAGGCAAAACTGACATCCAATCCAACAAAGTTCTAAAGATAACGAATTTTAAGGGACACAAAATCTTGTTAACTGAGTTTGACCTGGAAGAACAAAATATAGACATACAATATACAGTGGATTCATCAAAAACAGATAATTTTTTATCCTTCAAAATTCCAAGCTTTTTTTCATTTCATAGATCCTTATATGAGTGGATATCAGCTTCAGGACAGTTTCATTTCTAATTAGATGCTTGATCTTTGTAATTTTCATTAATAAGTGTTGTTGTTTGTCTTGCATACTTCCCTTGTAAATGGGTTGCACCTCTGCTATTTAATATATTATTTACTGAAAAAAAGGGTTTTGAAAGGGAAAGTCATGTGATGCCGGAACTTCTATATGCATCCTCCCATGATAAAGAAGGGAAATTCCACGGACATTCACTTCTTATTGTGTCTTTTGCATTTAAGAATGTGTTTTTTTCTTATTGTAACCTATCCATATGTTCTCTTGACAGTTGAATGAACCATATATTCATAGAATATATCAAAGCAAAATAATTCTGTTTCTAAGTACTTGACATTTGTATGATTACAGGGATAGGAACACTAGCATATGGGATGAGGTGTCTGTATCAATAACTAGGGTGAGCTGTATTGCATAACTTCCTTCCATAACAATTGATATGTGATAAACCATCATGTTAATGATATTTGGAACTTTTAAATGAATGCAGTAGTGTAAGTGTAAGATTAATGGTACCCTCATAAGCTGTCGATATGCATGTCTGTAGTTCGTTATAAACTTTTATTTGTAGTCATGCCATTCTTTCTGAATTAGAATTTCAATATTTAATGGTTAAATGAATGCACTAGTGTAAGATTAATGGTACCCTCATAAGCTCTCGATATGCATGGTTTTGAAACATGTAGTATAGATTTCTTCTGTAGTTCCTTATAAACTTTTATTCGTAGTCATAACATTCTTTCTGAATTAGAATTTCGATATTTAATGATGCTATTGTTTTGTTGGGAGAATTGTTCTATTTATTTTGTAATCGTATAATTTTGATATTGATGCTTTATTATTTGATGCAGCGAGTGAAAATAATTGATCCCCACTTGGTTTCATCGTTTTTTGACAATTACAAGAGGGCATATTTGCATGCTACAACAGAGTTAGAAAATAGAAGTACCTGGGTTGCGGAGTGTTCTTTGAATATCCAAGTAACAATGGGAGTTGAGGGAAACATTTGTTTAGTACAACATCTTCAGACTCAAAACTTGTCATTCCCTACTGGATCACATATGCAATATACATTTCCTGAGGTCAGTGATAGCATTCATTCTTATGAGAATTTTGAGAAGAATAGTCTTCTTTCAACTTGCCTCTTTCATAAGCAATTCAAAATTTAAGATACTCTTCTTTTGCTAAGAAGTTACCAACCATTTAGAGCAAACATCATAGTATCTCTAGCACTATATTAAGTCTTTGCCCCCATTGGATTGCCCCCACATAGAAAATCTAAAAACAAGATTAGGCCGGCTTGGAAATAAAGTTTAGGAACTAGGCTATGTGAGCTATCTACATCCTTCTTCCCAATTGGGGTGAAGAAGACTTGTCGACTTATTCTAGCATCTTATGTGGCCTTTAATATTTATCATAGAAGTCTGATTATTAATAACCCTGTCTCTTTTGGTGTTAATATATTCCTCCTAATGCTTCTGACACTTGGTATACCCTCTCTTTTTTACTCAAGTACTTGTTCTTCTTTTTTCAGCTAAAGGATTGCTTTTGTTTCTACTCATTAAATATGCTCTTAGGTCTTATCTATTTGATGTATAGAATTTTCTGTGGTGATGGTGGTTCACCTTGTTTTATATATATATATGTATATATATATAGAGAGAGAGAGAGAGAGAGAGAGGTGTTCAAGTTATACTTGGTGTAATTCCACAAGAGTTACACCTTTTTATGGTAATTGATTTTCATAAGATCTAAGTGTGAAAAAGACACCACTTAACATGTCATTAATATAGAGTTATTAATTGCCACATTTGCTAACTTTCCTAAAAAGACCCACCCACATTCACTGTACCTAACACTTAATCTTTTTCCATTTAAAAAAAATAAATAATGAAGGAAAATGATATTTTCATAATATTGTTCATACTTTCGTAACTATCTCTCACATATTGAATTTCTCGTAGATTTTGCGATTGAGGGAGATTATTACACAAATAATAAAAAGAAATTAGAAAATTAGTAATTATTTAGTAATCCATTAATGATGATCCCTCCCCCACTGTCTCTGATCATAACAGTACCAGTTATTCAATCTCATTCTATGGAATTGTAACATGGGATCCTTACTAAGGCAGTGCACTTTTGCACATTTAATATTGCATGTCCATGTAGTAAATCGTGTAAAGAAATAAAGGCAATGAGAGAGAAATTTATCAAAATTAAACACAGAATCACATCATCAACAAAGTCTTGACCAAGTAACAATAATTAGCTAGCTTTCAGTATCCAAAGAGGATGAAACACAACAGAATTAAATAGGGACACAAGTGCAACTCAGGTTGAATTAAGGTTTTATTTTATTTTATTTGTGTAATAACCTTCCTCAATAGCAAAATCTACCAGAAATTTAATATGTGAGAGATAGTTATTGATATTGTACATTACCATTAAAGAAAGGTGGAGCCATAAAAGACCCCCTCCTCCCCCAAGTTAAAAAATTGCATACTTCGCCCAAGGAATATAGCCTTAATTACTTATCCGTGCCTTGAATTATCCAGAATGGTATCTAGAGATGTGTAATTTTTGATTACTGAGCATTTGGAGCATCTGATTATTATGGATTCAAATATCCTCAATTCTCATTAGGAGGTCGAACCAAGGACCTATGGAAGTTGGTGTAGCCCAATCCCCATGGGCGTTTTTATCTAGTTTTAGGCTCTCAATACTTTTGTTGTAGGTTATAATGGAATGAATTTGCAGCTTTTCTTCTACAATCTTGACTTATGGTGGCCGAATGGTTTGGGAAAACACTCCTTGTAAAATGTTCATATTACTGTTGATGTAAAGGGATATGGAGAATCTAATGCTTGGAGCCATCTATTTGGCTTCCGAAAAATTGAGAGCCATATTGATAGTGCCACGGGTGGAAGGTATTGCTTTATATGCCTTCTAGAACATATCACATAGGTTTTTATTTTGATATTATGATATGTAGTCTATAAATTTTTGATTTATAGGTTGTTCAAGGTCAACAGACAACCTATGCTTATCCATGGTGGTAATTGGATATTGTCAGATGGGTTACTATGTCTTTCAAGGGAACATTATGAAACAGACATCAAGTTTCATGCTGATATGAATTTTAATATGATCCGCTGTTGGGGTGGTGGATTGGCTGAGAGGCCAGAATGTTATCATTATTGTGATATATATGGACTTTGGTGATCTCTCTCTCTCTCTCTCTCTCTCCCCTATGTGTGTGTGTGATCAATTTAGAGGGTGTATGGAAAATAGAAATAGAAATTTAGAACAAACAACCACATAGGGAACATAGAGATAGAGACTTACATGGTTCAGCTTTGGACATATGTCCAAAGGTGGGCATTGAGGAGAAAAATTTACTAACAAAGGTGACTGCAATAGTTGCACAAAACTAAACTCCAAATACACCCAAGGAGCTCTTTCTTAATAATAACAAATATTATGGCTACAAAGTCGGACCAAATAGGACTGGCAATACTATTTGCTTTCTCGTACACAACAAGAAGATGAAAAACAAACCATACCAAAGTCAGCAGCTGTTCTTAGTGCACATGTAAGGGTTAGTTCCACATCGAGAGAAAAAGTAAGTAAAGTGAGAAGTTGATGGACATAGTTGGGTCTAAACCATTTGGCTTAAGCTTTTGGGTTTGAGTGGTACCCCAATATATATCAATAGGTACCTCTATATTTCTATAGGCTCTTGGTGGACCTCAGGGACACTTCTCAACCCAAAAAATTGGTATTAGCGTTATGGTTCAACTTTAGGTTCGAAATTTTGGACAAGTGTTATTTATAAAAAAAAAAATTATGAATAAGTGTCTTGGTTTTGATGTGGTTGGTGTGAATTTGGTTATTGCTGCATTTGATGCAACTCTTGTATGCATACTCTGGATTTGCTAAAGACTCACATGCAATTTGAAGCTAAGTGGATGTGGTAGAGGTTCACATGGGAGGGGGATGTCTATTGTGAGTGCATGTGTGAGGGTTGAGTCCAATATTAAAAAAAGTAAAGAAAGTGAAGAGTTGATATATATAGTTGGGTGCAAAACCTATTGGATGAAGCTTTTGAGATAGAATGATGTCCCTATATGTATATCAATGGGAAGTTGGTGGGTTACTAAAATTGGGACAAATCCTGGAACATCAAAGTTTTCAGATTCACCAAAATTTGTATGCTTTATACTGAGGGTATTGTCACAGGATGCTTGTAGCGTAAGATGCTGAGAATGCCAAGAAAGTGTTGTAGAGAGTTTTATAATTGATAAAAGCTTTTTAAATTACATATTCTCCCAAAAGCTTAAGCTATTGGGAATAGTAAATTTAATCATTTAACCACATATTTCTAGTACTGTTACATGTGGGCTCAAACTCCCGTTTATAAGGGGAGGCCCAACACATGAGATTTTAATTGAGAGGTTGAGTGGAGGAGTAGGGATCGAACTCAAAACCTCCCACTCAGATACCATGTTAAATTACCGATTATCCTAAATGTTCAAGTGATTGGGATATGGTAAATTTAATTATTTTACCATGTACTTCCAACAAAGCTAACAACTATAATCTGCAATTCTTTCCTAAGAATGATGGTGTTCTTGTAACCATATGAATTGATGATATGTTAATCACTGAAATCAGTCCGATTATGAAAGTTACCATAAATTGTGGCATTGTTGATTTTTATAATGCTTTTAAAAATTATTGGGGTATTTATTTTCTTAGACTTAAATTGTCCACTGAGCTTTTGCCTTCAGCTGTAGAGTACTAACATAATGGCAATAGTGTGTCACAAGCAAAATTTATTTCCTTTCCTCTAAGTGTCAACAGTTGATTTTAAAACAAGCATTACTGATGTTATAAGAACAAGTTAAGACATGAGCAAGCCTATGCTTGTGAGAAAATTCTTTATTTTCTTTGGTACAACTCAACACTTCTTGATTTCTAATTTCCTGGTCATCTACATGGATTATTACTACCATCATTTTCATTTGACCTTGACCTCTATTTCAGGCTATACACTTTGTTAGACAGTTGTCTATTTTATCTTTTCTGACTGCCTCTGCCTTAGACCTAATATATTTGTAGTCTCCTCTAGTTCTCGAATGATTTGAAATTTAAATAAAGGACTCCTTACTAGTCAGCTCAGCAGTTTTTGTTTTCAAAAATTGTCTTAATCAAATTTTCTATATCTTCTCCTCAAAGCTACGTCTAGATTTTAGTGAATGCATTCATTCTTTATTCTATCTTTTATTGCCGTTATCAATGATTTAACTAAATTACTTAGGATAACGGCTTTGTTGAGTTCAGTTGTATTTTTTAATTGCCATTAACCTATTTATGCATTGTTTTTCTCAAAAAAGTTATTTGACATTGTCTGCTGTTTGATATATTGCAGTAGGAGCCTTTGGTGCTTTTAATTTTGGTACACTTAGTTATTTAGTAACTGAAGCTTTAAAATGTTCCTATCGGAATGAATTCTGCATTGCATTATTTTGAACGATTTATTCTCCTAAGACCCAAGCCTGTCTATGGGGTTAAATATGGCTGAAGGATAACCAAACCTAAGGATTCCAATATTCTAAGTTATTTCAGTATTAAATTACTCTAGTATAACTTCGTCCATTGGGCTGATTTGATTTTTGTAGGTGTGGCTAGAGTTTTGGAGTACTGAAGACATTGAAATGGTGACCCAGTATCAAATCTGAATGGTCCCCTGGATCATGATCTTCTCTTGCTATGTGCAAGAGACAATGTCAAGCTTCTAAGGAACCATCCAAGTCTTGCTCTTTGGGTAGGTGAAAATGAACAAGTTCCACCAGATGACATCAACAGAGCTTTGAAAAATGACTTGAGACTCCATCCTTATTTCGAAAACTCCAATGAAATCAGTAAATCTTCTGAAGCTTTATTTGCAGTGTCAAAAGATCCTAGCCAATATTTTGATGGTACAAGTGTTTACATCCAAGGATCCTTGTGGGATGGATTTGCAAATGTAAGGGGGGCTTCACTGATGGCCCTTATGAAATCTGAAATCCTGAAGCCCATTTTAAGAATGATTTTTACAGCCATGGATTCAATGCTGAGGCTGGTTCTGTCGGGATGGCTGTTGCAGATACTATGAGAGCAACAATGTCTCAAGAAGGCTGGCAGATTCCGTTGTTTAAGCAAGTTCCTAGTGGGTACACGGAAGAAGTTCCAAACCCCATATGGGAATAACATAAATACATTCCCTATTCAAAGCCAAAAAAATGTGTTGATCAGATTGAACTTTATGGAACCCCAAAGGATCTTGAAGATTTTTGTTTAAAGGTAAATCAAAATTTTCTCTAGCTATTCTAGATGCCTATTGCCTTTTTTTTTTTCTTTTTTTTTTTCTTTTTTTTTT